>NC_059291.1:1752500-1760000 GCF_017591435.1 Portunus trituberculatus
TGAGTTCCTACTGGCATCCCCAAAGTTATGATTTCTTGCCATTTGTTTCACAATGTGCCTCATAATGTAAGGATTAGTGCTGAGAACCCGATCATTAGCTCTCGTACATTTCCAATATTTAGTTAACTTTAAAATTCTGGTAATCCACCGTCGACATACACACACACACACACACACACACACACACACACACACACACACACACACACACACACACACATACTTTGTCTCATTCATTTCATAGTTCGCAGAGGACAGACATCACTGCAATGATGGCGAGCATTGATAGTGAACAGAGTCATCATCATTGTATTAATAGTGAAAAGAAAGTGGCCATCACTGCATCAAAAGTGGGCTCAGTGGTTAGAGCGCTGGCTTCACAAGCCAGAGGACCGGGGTTCGATTCCCCGGCCGGGTGGAGATATTTGGGTGTGTCTCCTTTCACGTGTAGCCCCTGTTCACCTAGCAGTGAGTAGGTACGGGATGGAAATCGAGTTGTGACCTTGTTGTCCCGGTGTGTGATGTGTGCCTGGTCTCAGGCCTATCCGAAGATCGGAAATAATGAGCTCTGAGCTCGTTCCGTAGGGTAACGTCAGGCTGTCTCGTCAGAGACTGCAGCAGATCAAACAACACACACACACACACACACACACACACACACACACACACACAGGCAATGAATCCAAAACACCTCCGTCTTCGTAACTCACGCGTCGCTTCTCTTTGCACTTTTATTGGCGAACGCTAAACCGATATCAATGTGTGTGTGTGTGTGTGTGTGTGTGTGTGTGTGTGTGTGTGTGTGTGTGTGTGTGTGTGTGTGTGTGTGTGTGTGTGTGTGTGTGTGTGTGTGTGTGTGTGTGTGTGTGTGTGTGTGTGTGTTTTGAGGTGGTGCTTCCATTAGATTTATGGGATCAATACTGTAATGTTTTCAGGAAGGAGGGAAGGAGGGAGGAAAGCAAAGAAAAAAAAATAATGGATGAATTGCGAAGAAGGGAACGGAAGAGAACAGAAGACCACCAATAGAAAAGAAAGGAGTGGGGATAAGAAGGAGAATAGGAGAGAAAGAGAGTGAGAAGGATGATGTCCTGGTGAAGGCTTGAAGGAGAATGGATGAAGAGAACACAAAGGGTGGATGGTGAGAGAGCAGGCTTCAGGTTAATTAATCTTCAACAAATCACCAGGTGTCACTAAAATACGTGAAGGACAAGCTCTTTTACTCTTCCTTCACTTCTATTTGATTTTCTTCACACGTCCGCTATTCTTGTATATTATTTCCCATCTTGTTATTTCATCTAAACTTGATACTGTTTTTTATTTATGCCATGTGGGCTTTTTACGGGAATTTATGGGCTAAAGGAGATACTTTTTGTGGTACCTCCTATCTGGAAGCCCACCCACTAGGAAACTCTTGCCCCGAGTGAGGAAGCCCAACCTACACTCGGACCGTGGACGGGATTCGAACTCGTGCGCTTGGAGACACCTCGAACCCCAAAGCACGCATGGTTCCACTGTACTGTTTTCAAAGTTTCGTTTCTTTCTAGGCAAATTAGAGTGCAGTAAAGATAATAAAAAGGCGTACACGTAAAACAGACTTAATTAACAACGCCAGTTCCTATAAAACACACACACACACACACACACACACACACACACACACACACACACACACACACACACACACACACACACACACACACACACACACACACATATTTGTGCATGGTGACCGTACCAACAGTTGAGAGAGAGAGAGAGAGAGAGAGAGAGAGAGAGAGAGAGAGAGAGAGAGAGAGAGAGAGAGAGAGAGAGAGAGAGAGAGAGAGAGAGAGAGAGAGAGAGAGAGAGAGAGAGAGAGAGAGAGAGAGAGAGAGAGAGAGAGAGAGAGAGAGAGAGAGAGAGAGAGAGAGAGAGAGAGAGAGAGAGAGAGAGAGAGAGAGAGAGCAGATTTTTCCCCAAACCACCAGTCCAATTAGAATCACAAATCAATGAATAGATATATACATAAACAAATAACGCACACATAAAGTCATAGATAAATGAACACACAAACACGCCGCCACTACCAAGCGTTGACTTCATGGCCGGTTAGATCTGCATGGCGCGCGTTGTCATCAGTGTGTGTGTGTGTGTGTGTGTGTGTGTGTGTGTGTGTGTGTGTGTTCAATGGTCATAAACTACCCCGCGTTTACATATGCAAGTGTTACCACGTAGTCAGTCTCACGTTTATTGTGTTTTCTCTTATCTGATACCAAGAAGAGACGAGTGGCGTGGGAGTAACACTGGCAGGTTCATGAGTTAAAAGATTTCCACCGTCTCCTATTTCTTGTTTCTTTTCCTTACTATCTATTCATTCTCTTTCCTCCCTCCTGCTCTTCTTCCTTTATTTGTCCTTTTCGTTTCTGTTTTCTTCCTATTTTATGTAATACTGACTTCATACTTTCTCGTTATTAGCAATATACGCATGACACACTGCTACGCTTTTGATGTAATGAGTATTACATCAGTTTAGCTTTTTATTCTCTTCATAATGTACTTTTAATTCTTTACTTACCCGGACACTCAAATTATTTACGCATCCATTCATTCATTTCAATTTTTAAACTTTCATCAATATATTCTCACGCTTCCAATATCCTTTTATCACAGTCCCATCCATTTACCGGTGGGGTTTTTTTCCCTCCTGTGCATCCTACTGCATCCACATTTACGTCTCTTTATCGGCCAGTCCGTCCACCTCTACTCTCGTGCAGCGGGTTCAGTTTCATTTTTCAGGTCACATGATATAACGAATGGAAATAAAAATGTGGTTCTATTTTTTTGATGTACGATATGACTGTTAGCTTGAAATATCAACGGAAATATTTCCCTGCAGTTATTTATGGTTTTACAGGGAAAATAACTATATATGCGGGGAGAGAGAGAGAGAGAGAGAGAGAGAGAGAGAGAGAGAGAGAGAGAGAGAGAGAGTAATTTCATGGCGGTATAAATTGTGGATGCTGTTCCATAATTTTCTTGATAAAATAAACTTAATTTAGTTATACGTTCTATTCCCATCTTTTTTTTTTTTTGGGGGTGGGGGTAACTTAGTCTACGTGGAGCAACATGGCAACAGAATGTAGATAATGACGGAAGGTAAACTCTCTTTCTCTCTCTCTCTCTCTCTCTCTCTCTCTCTCTCTCTCTCTCTCTCTCTCTCTCAAATATAAAAGAAACGACCCGCCCAATTATCCAAGTACAATCATCACACCAACACGTGTTTTTTTTTTTTTGTGTGTGTGTGTTAGACAGAAAAAACTGAAAAATACACGATAAAACACACACACACACACACACACACACACACACACACACACACACATTATAAGACAAAACACAAAGCAGGGTTCGAGGGAGAAGCCTGAAAGTTAGAAAAAAAAAACAGGAGAGAAAAGTGAGAAAAAAGACACTTCATTACTACCTAGGTGTTAATTAAGGAACGAGCTTCATCCCACACCTGACCTGAGGCCTCCACTACTTACTGGAACTACTTCATTTTTTAAGCCTCACCTTTTTCCCCATCATTCCGTGTAGTAATTAATGCAGAAGCTTCCTTCCTTTCCCCTCACCCCTCTCTCTCTCTCTCTCTCTCTCTCTCTCTCTCTCTCTCTCTCTCTCTCTCTCTCTTCCATTAACATCCTAACGCCGATTAAGTGAGGAAAATATAAAATTATTTGCTAATATATTTCAGGATTGATAGATAGATAGATAGAAGAGAGAGAGAGAGAGAGAGAGAGAGAGAGAGAGAGAGAGAGAGAGAGAGAGAGAGAGAGAGAGAGAGAGAGTCAATCGGAGCAATCACACTTTTATCGCCTTTCTTTGCCTTCCTTTCGTCCTCCAGCGTGGCACAAATTTAGGTTCGCGGTGCAGCGTCCGATACACTAATGGGAAAAGTTGGTAATTGAATTAGAAATCATCACCTGGGCTGCGGTTTTGAATCGAAGTATTTGGCTAGCCTTTGAATATGTGGCCGTGGCGGTAATCAAAACTAAATCATTCAATCACTGCTGTAGATAATTCAACCTAATCTCTACCATACTGGGGCACATTGTTACCTTGAGATTTGTGTATCATTATACCATTTCATTGACATTAAGAAGGGTCTATGGAGGTTGGAAGCATAATGGCCACAGTCTTCACTAGTTTAATCCCTCACATAAGTCTCTGAAACTGTATAAAATCACCAAATAGGTAGCAGGATAAATATTGAAACGCGTCATGGTACTCACAGGGTTAATTAAGGAGAGTACAAAGGATTACCGAAGTTCTGCTACAATCATTTTCTCTTCTAGTCCCGTAAAATATGTCATGAAAAACACCGATTCAACAAAGACTCAATTGGGACTTAGTGAGGAGTCCAACAACCCCATTGTCGCTTTACCATGCATCAGGGAATTAAAGAAAAAGAAAAGAAGTAAGAAAAAGTGAGATTAGAAATGCATTTGCCCAAAAATTATCAAATATTATCACGAAGTATTCATGAGAGTATTAGCTGGAAAATATTTTGTAATCACAGCCAAGAGAGCACAGAAGAAAGGAGCAATTTTCTCACTTTTACTTATTTCCTTCAGTTTCTTTCCAATGACCTCTTTTCCCTTCCAGTCCACTCTCTTCTTTCCTTTTTCCAGTGACTTTCGTATTCTTTTGGGAAAGGTATTAAAATATTCATTAAAACTCCAAGTTCCCTGGAGGAAGTAATCCGAAGAATTTAAGAGAGAGGTGTGAGGATTCCACTGCCGCAAATCTGAGGCTTCTCCGCAACCCTGTTAATAATGTAAATATGATAGAGGTCACGATTCAGAAGACGAGGCAGGCAGGAGGATGGAAGGAAGAGCGGAAGGAAAGATTTTGAAATGAGGAGAAAGATGAGCTCGGAAAGGTGAAAAGATGATGAGGAGGAAAGAGGGGACGAAAAGATAAGAAGGAAAGATATGAAAAGAAAATGAAAGCGTTAGGGAAGGGTAGGGTAGGAAGGGACGTTATTACTAGGAAATACTCTGAGATCATCCTACACAATGCTATGACGAACACATCGAAGAAATAAGAACATACAGACTTTTCAGGTTATGTGAGGACTTGCTAGGGGATCGTGTCACGTCTTCTAGGAACACGGGAAGGAAAAAACATGTAATCTCGAAGCTGTCTTACTTGATCCTGCAAATGCCTCTGAGGAACACATCGACGAATCCTGTAGTCTTGAAGGATTAGGACTTGTTTAGGGATCCTGTGACGTCTCCTAAGAACACGTGGAAGGAGACTATCAGAACACTTTATTTGAAGGCACATGGGTTTATAAAGATGCCACTACTTATTTAGGGATCCTGTGACGTCTCCTAAGAACACATGTAAGGAGACTATCAGAACACTTTAGTTGAAGGCACACGGGTTTATAAAGATGCATCTACTGCTTCTTCTTCTTCTGGTTTGGGGATCTTGCAAATATCTCTTAGGGACACATCGAAGGAATAACCTGTAGTCTCCTCCTCGCCCGCCGTGGCAGTCTCCGGGGTGTCCAGCAGCCAACCGGAGCCCGAGGAGGTGGAGGGCGGCGCCGTATCTCCGCTCCTGGGCGTTTTCTTGGGCGTGGTGGGGGCGCTGCTGCTCCTTGCCGCCGCCGCCATCTTCATCACGCGGCGACACTGCTCCCGTAACCCTGGCAGGACTCCAGACCTTGTGGCGGGCCAAGGTGAGTCCAGGTGGTGTGGTTGAGTCCAGGTGGCGTGGCGAGTCGAGGTGGTGTGGTGTGGTGAGGCAGTGAGGCAGTGAGGCAGGTCTAAGTGTGGTTGTAAGTTTGTGTTTGATAATGAAGAGGATCAAATGTGATTGTGAAGCAAGTCAAGGTGTGACAGTGAGGGAGTTTCAGGTGTAGCAGTGAGGTAAGTCCAACGTTCAGGTAATATTCCTCTCGCGTGTGGTCGAAGACACTACGCCTGCGTGGTGTAGTGCAGCGCGGCGTGGCGGCGTTTCTAGAAAGCCATCGTCCCTCATCACCATCACAGCTAATAATATTGAAGGTAATTTAAGCCTCGTCATCATCAAACATCAACACGGTCACTAAAAAAGCTTGAAACACTTGTATATTTTTCGCCGCCCTGGGATCCGGCACGCCGCCTGATGAGTAGATCAAAGGCTGCGTCACACGAAAGGGAGGGAAAGATGGAGGGAAAGGGGGGGGGGTGGCGTTGAAAGGAGTAAGACCACTGCAGGTGCCATTAAAGGGAGCTTGATCAAACCTACTGCCTCACCTAAAAATTATATATTATTAGTATTTAATCTAAATCCCAGCAAGTTATTAGTGTCAGGATGGAGACTTGTGCTTTTCCATCTGCACTAAGTGTTGTTCCCTTTGGCGTCACAGAGCTGGAGGTGAAGGGCGGCGCGGGCGAGGCCACCACGACCAAGGGCGAGGTGGTGGAGAATCCGGACCTGACGGAAGCAGACCCTTTCTTGGTGAGTGGCGTGTGGCGGGCTGGTGAGGGAGTGGTGACTTATCCTTTCCTTGTGTGTGGCTTGAAGCTCGCTGTTGATTGAGTGGTGAGTGATCCTGTCCTGGTGAATAGATGGTCAGGGAGTGACGTCTGGCTGGTAATAGGACCCTTTCCTGGTGAATGGCTGGTGTGTGAATGGTGATGTGGCTCATTCCACACACTGAGTACCCAGTGCTGCTTCGTCTCTAATTGGTGTGCTCTTCTCCTTCAGAGAGAAAGTGGAGCTCAGATTCACCATATATGTAATCATCGCCTTCCTTGTCATCACCGTGGAGTGTTTTTAGTCATCACTAGATTGTAGACAGATCAGCACTCACGCTCTACGTTACGTAAACTGTGTGTGTGTGTGTGTGTGTGTGTGTGTGTGTGTGTGTGTGTGTGTGTGTGTTTGCTTGCTGACTCTCCCTCTCCGCAGGCCACATCTGAGGGCAGCACAGGGACGGCGTCCACCCCGGCCAGTGCTGGGGCAGGGGCGGCTGTGTTCACCATTCCCGCCCATATCCCTCCCCCGCCACAGTACTGCTCAGCTTCCTGTAACGACTTATCGCCCACCCAGCACGCTCTGCAGCACTCAGCAGGCCCCCAGCACCATGTCCCCTGCACTATGGATAGTCAGCACACGGTTTCCCGCCCCACGCCCACCACTAAGCACCCAATGCACCAGACTCAAGGGCCTCAGCAGACTCTTCAACGCTCCTCTCCCTTGCAGCACTGCCTTCAGCGCTCCTCCTCCCTGGAACAGTGTGCGGGACAAACCTGCGTGGTGCGCGGCTCACCCCCACTGCGGCCCCAGCAGCAGCACCACGGCACTCCGGCGGCCATTTCCCTGCAGCATCCCGCAGCACGCCCACAGATAATCTACACCACGGGCACGGACGTGGCCCTACAGGGGCCGCACCACCCGGCCGCCATCCACTACGTACAGCCTCACGCGGGCCTGGTGGGAGACACCCAGCTGCCGGTAGGACACCAC
>NC_059291.1:1765000-1777500 GCF_017591435.1 Portunus trituberculatus
AGGGAGGGAAGGAAGGCGAGGCAGGCAGATGAAGGCAGGGCCCATGGTGCTCCCCTCGCTCCCCTCACCGCCGGCTGGAATCTTGCTCACTAGCGTAAAAGTAATGTTCGTTGTTTTCAATCTCTTTGATTTGTGATATACCTGTTGTAAAAATTTGTCAGTTATTAACAATACCGCGGGAACCCAACCTGTTAGTAAGTGCACCGTAACTGTGTCTGTAGCGTAAGGTACTGTGATATATCTAAGAACAACTCAATTAACAACATTCCCAATAAAAAAGATCTATATATTATACTATATGTTTACACACACACACAAATACCCATACACTATACATATACGTATATATACCAGTAGTGTTTAAACAAAAAAAAAAAGAGTATATCTGTACTACACCCACGAGTCGTGTTGATTTGTGCGGCGGACACCAGGGCACCAAGTCTCGGGCCGCGCACCCTCGGGTATAGGAAGTGTGTGTGGCTCATTCTGATAACATGTTTTATATGGAGTCTATTTTGATATGTTAACGACCAGAACTTTGCATGTATCACCAATAAAGTTTATAATGAAGCTCAGACAACACTCTGTCCTCCTGCTTCAGTCACGGGTGTGGTGGAAGACAACGCAGTATCTGAGGAGGACCGCAGTATCAAGGTCATCACTATTGTCTGTATAAGTGTGAACTCTCTCTCTCTCTCTCTCTCTCTCTCTCTCTCTCTCTCTCTCTCTCTCTCTCTCAGCCATCAGGATCATCGTTGAGGGCCAAAACAGGTACAATTCCACACAAATAGGAGCATCGTCTCGTCAGGAAACTCTCAGAAGCATATTATGAACTAACATACCTCTGACTTGCATGACTCCCATGACCTGCATACATATGATTAGCAATAGATAATCTTTTAATCCACGTTACCTCCACAATTTTCGACTCTCACTATCATAAGAGCTCCTCTCAGTCTGCTCCCAAGAATCTATAGTGAGAAACTGAATCACGATTGCTGAGTTTGGTCAACCAATGTCGACAGTGAGCCCACAACTACAGATGGAGTTGAACTTGAGAAAAGTCACTAGGGACTCAAAAGTTATATGAGACCCAAAGACCACAAAGAAGTCCGGACTTCCTGCTCCAGTCCAGAGATGTATTCAATAAGGTGAAGGGAGGCGGTAGGCCGTCAATAGTGAAGGAGATACACTCTCTGTGAAGGCTAAATGGATCTTCCGTGCTCAGAAATTAATGCGATAGGACGGATGGGAGATTCCTATTCGAGGAGGGTAAAAAAAATTGTTATAAGCAACAACGTCAAGGTCAGGACATAGTATATAGCTGAACGTTGCCTGCTCATCTCACTGGCCTCTGAGTTTGTGATGGATGATAGCTCTTAGGCAGGACGCAGGTTACTATAACATGTAATTTTCCAGAGTCTACCGTCACAGATTTCCTCAGGTGCACACATGCTGATCAACTGGAAGACAAGGTAAACATCAGGAAGAGGGATACCACTTGGGAGGAATCCTTCCGCGTTGCAATGGGTGATGGAAAAGGAGGTGAAAATAGCGATGAGAGACAAAGAAATAAAATGACGGACGTGTGTGACCTGCTCGATGCTTAAGTGCTTGTCCTTGGTGACAGTAATGGTGAGTACGTAGTGCGTGTATGTGTCCAACTAAAATCAAGTCTTCAAAAAAATGAACACAAAAATAATAAACTGTGATTACTGAACTACACAGTGTTTAGAAGAGGCTGTAAAATAAAAAATAAAAACTCACAGTTGTCAATAATCAAGAGATGCACCAAATGAAGGTGAAAGTGTTAATGAAGGCATGTGATACCAGCACCCTCGATAAAACTAAAATGTTGTGCCTCGAATTCCCAAGTAATCAAGCCAGCAGGTGTATCACTGCCCACGACTTTCATCCCTCCTTCTGTTCTATAGCACTGCGCCACTTTCCAAAGGATGGACTACAGGGACACCTCAGAAAGTTTCTTTAATTCACTTTCGACACTTATTTCTCCCTAACTTTCACAACACGGGAAAAAAAGTATCAATTTTTCATCTTCGGGCGAGTCTTATTGCTGATTAGTTAGAGAGAGAGAGAGAGAGAGAGAGAGAGAGAGAGAGAGAGAGAGAGAGAGAGAGAGAGAGAGAGAGAGAGAGAGAGAGAGAGAGAGAGAGAGAGAGAGAGAGAGAGAGAGAGAGAGAGAGAGAGAGAGAGAGAGACACCATCAAAACAGAAACACAGACACAAACAAACAGAAAAAAACAGAGAGAGAGAGAGAGAGAGAGAGAGAGAGAGAGAGAGAGAGAGAGAGAGAGAGAGAGAGAGAGAGAGAGAGAGAGAGAGAGAGAGAGAGAGAGAGAGAGAGAGAGAGAGAGAGAGAGAGAGACAGGAAAGCAAGCAAAATAAACGAACTCAAAGACAGACAAACAAGAAAAAAAACACACACACACACAGACAAAAAAATAAGAAAAGAAAGAAAAGAAAAAAGACAGACGGTCAGAAAAACCACGACCGAGAAAGAGACAGAGACAAAGAAAAAAGGGAAGAGTTCTTGAGGAGGCGAAGATAAAAAAGTATAAATGGAAGAGAAAAAAAAGGCGGGAAGAGGAAAGTATGAAGCAGGAATGATAGCAGTGAGCGTGATGGGGTAAGAAAAGAGGCGTTTGTTGAGAAGGCGGAGAATGAAAGACCGGACCGGCAGACGAATGTGGAGAAAGAGGTGGCGAGGCAGAAAGGAGCAGAGGAGAAGAGGAAGAGCCGTAAATAAGTGAGTAGGGTTAAGAGTGTGTGGTTGGGAGAAGGTAGAGAAAAAAGATCTTAGTGGAGGAATGGTGAAAAAAATAGGTAGGTCGATAATATGTGATTAAGAAAGGCTGATGTTATTTCTCTCTCTCTCTCTCTCTCTCTCTCTCTCTCTCTCTCTCTCTTGCACTCACACCCACCCATACCCACACACACACACACACACACACACACACACACACACACACATTTTATACTCCTTGTCTTTCTTTTTCGTCTTCCCCCTTTCTATTCCTCCTCCTCCTCCTCCTACTTTAACTTCTTTCTACTTCTCCTTTCTATCTTTTCTTTACTTTCTTCATCGTCTTCTTCTTATTCTTCTTCTTCTTCTTCTTCTTTTCTTCTTCTTCTTCTTCTTTATTTTATTCAATTTTCTTTTTCTACTACTTCTTATTTTTTTATAATCATTATCTTCTTCTTCGTCTTCTTTTCTTCTTCTTCTACTTTTCTTCTTCTTATTTTTCTTCATTTCCTTCTTTTCTCCTCCTCCTCCTCCTCCTCCTCCTCCTCCTCCTCCTCCTCCTCCTCCTCCTCCTCCTCCTCCTCCTCCTCCTCCTCCTCCTCCTTCTCCTTCTCCTTCACTCCATAACACCTTCGTGACTTTCTATATATTTTGTTCCCTCACGATTCTGTCACCCTCTTCCACTCCTCTCCAGTTACTGCTCCTCCATTTGTCCATTCCTCTCTCTCTCTCTCTCTCTCTCTCTCTCTCTCTCTCTCTCTCTCTCTCGCGTGACCTGCCAACCTTCACTACAGAACAACAGACAATATCAAGAAAAGAAACCACCTCCCTCTCTCTCTCTCTCTCTCTCTCTCTCTCTCTCTCTGATAAGTATGTAGTAGTTCCACATTCTCCAAAAAAATGGAAAAAAATCATCCCCAATCATTTTCAATAATTAATTTCTCCATTAGTGTGATCCAGTTGTCATCCAATATAATTCTTTATTTCTTCTTAGTCTTTTCACTCAATATCTCCATCTGATCCTCACTAAAACCAATATGTCTCGTCCGTTCTTTTCTCTTTTTATTCATTTGGTATCCTTTGTTTTTTACTTGAATTTATGGGCTAAAAGGGATATTTTTTGTGGGTACCTCCTTTCTGAAACCGTTACTCCGAGTGAGGAAGCCCAACCTACACTCGGACCGTGGACAGGATTCGAACCCGTGCGCTTGGAGACCCCTCGGACCCCAAAGCGCGCATGGTTCCACTGTATTGTACTGTCTCTTCACTTCCGTTCTTTCCTCTCCTCCATGCCTCTTCATTTCAGTTCCTTCCTCTCCTCTACGTCTCTTCATTTCTGTTCTTTTCTTTCTTTATGTCTCTTCATTTCCGGTCTTTTTTCTCCTCCTCTCCATCTCATTCACTATCAATCACTATTCACTTTGCATCCTTTCATTCCATTTCATCCTTTGCAATAAATCCTGAATCCTTCATCATTTTTCCCCCTCCTTATGGCCATTATATGACTGTTTTCTCCACCCCTACCATCAGCAACATTATCTTTTTATTCATTCATTTTTCTAACCTACAGCCATTATTTTCATCCACTTCTTTCTCCTTAACCCCTTCAGTACCATGACGCGTTCTCTTTACTCATCCCGGTGACTATTTTAGTGGTTTTGTACACCTTCACAAACTCAGAATAGTGAAGGCTGTGGTCGTTAATCTTCTGACCTCCATACACTCTTCCTAATGTCAATAAAACGGTCTAATGGTACCCAAAACTCAAGGAGAAGAAGCGTCGCAGTACTGAAGGGGTTAACATTATCGTGGTTAAATTTGTCTTTATAACCACCGTTTTCTTTCTCCTCCTTCCCTTCACAATGTTTTAGAAAATGGGAGATACAATGTACTTTTCTTCTCTTCATCCCGACAAGTATAGTGCTTTTCTTTTTCAGTATTGGAGTGAATCACGTGCCTGAAATTGGAGAGAGAGAGAGAGAGAGAGAGAGAGAGAGAGAGAGAGAGAGAGAGAGAGAGAGAGAGAGAGAGAGAGAGAGAGAGAGAGAGAGAGAGAGAGAGAGAGAGAGAGAGAGAGAGAGAGAGAGAGAGAGAGAGAGAGAGAGAGAGAGAGAGAGAGAGAGAGAGAGAGAGAGAGAGAGAGAGAGAGAGAGAGGGGAGGAGGAGGAGGAGGAGGAGGAGAACAACAACAACAACAACAACAACAACAATAACAAGAACAACAACGAGAAAAAGAAAAAAAAAGAAGAAGAGGAAGAAAAAGAAGATGAAGAAGGAGAAAAAGGAAAAGAAAAAGAACAAGAACAAGAAGAACAAGAACAAGAACAAGAACAAGAAGAAAAAATGAAGAACGAGAAAAGAAGAAAAAAAAAAGAAAAAGAACGAGAAAAGGACGAAAAGAAGAAGAAGAAGAAGAAGAAGAGGAAGAAGAAAAGAACAAGAAGAAGAAGAAAAATGAGAAGAATGAGAAAAAAATAAAAAAGAACGAGAAAGAAGAAGAAAAAGAAATAGAAAGAGAAAAAAAAGAAAAAAGAAGCAGAAAAAAGAAGCAGAAGCAGCAATAAAACAAACAAACACACACACACACACACACACACACACACACACACACACACACACACACACACACACACACACCCGAGACTCCGGAATACGATGCTCAAATATCCCACAAAGTCACAACCCTAACGTCATCTTTTTGTTTCATATTCCACCAAAATAATACGCCGCCCATTTCCCATTACCATGCCCCTTCCCCATTGGTGCTTCCCGGCTATGAATCACCCTAGTCGTCCCGTGCTCTCCCCTCGCCCCTCCTCATCCTTCCTCTCCTCCCCCTTCCTTCACTACCACCTCGTCTCTCTCCTACGTATATCCCCTTCTCTCGCGTCTACATTTTCTCTATGTGATATAATGCCGCATATCTTCTTTCCCTCGGGGCCAAACACCCCTCCCTTTTAGTTCCTCTTGGCTTCTGTCCCTGGGGAGGAATGGGAGGAGGAGGAGGAGGAGGAGGAGGAGGAGGAGGAGGAGGAAGTAATGATGATACAAAACTAAGAAAAAAAGATGTGAAAATTCACGGGAGAAAAGAGAAAAAGAGAAAAAATAAAGATGAAAAGAGAGAGAGAGAGAGAGAGAGAGAGAGAGAGAGAGAGAGAGAGAGAGAGAGAGAGAGAGAGAGAGAGAGAGAGAGAGACATGCAGACATACAAACTGTCAGCCACACAGGCAAAACAGACAAGGGAGAGACGGAAGATAAACGCTACAATAAAACGAATGAAGGAAACCTAAACCGAGACAAGGAGGAAATCGAAAGGAAATAGGAAAGAAGGGAGGGAGGAAGAACAAAGAGAAGAGCATCATTTAAGATAGGATTGCACGACTGGAATGACTTTGAGAGATGGGAAGTGACGTGATACTGAGAAGGGGACAGGAAGTGGACGAGACAAGGAGAGGACAAGGAGACTATGAGAAGATGAGAAGGGGAAAAATTAGGAAGAAATAAGAAAACAAGGAGACTATGAGAAGAAATGAGGAAGAAAGTAGGAGAGGACAAGGAGAATATGAGAAGATGGGAAGGGGAAAAAATTGAGGAAGAGACAAGGAAAGGACAAGGAGACTATGAGAAGATAGGAAGGGGGAAAAAATGAGGAAGAGACAAGGAGAAAAATTGAAGAAGAAACAAGGAAAGGATAAGGAAACTATGGGAAGATAGGAAGAAGAAAAAAATGAGGAAGAGACAAGGAGAGGACAAGGAGACTATAAGAAGATGGGAAAGGAAAAAACAATGAGGAAAGAAGAGAAGGATTACACAGGAACAAAGGATTGCAATGGATAACCAAGCAGTTTCAGACCACAAGGCTGTTCAGAAATAATCTCTGAATGAAGAGTAAACCCGAATACTGCCTCTCCATAAACCACTCTCTTTAACTTGCACCGGCACAGTATGGAAGAATATCTCTTATCTATTTAAAAGAACAGAAAAAATGGAGACCTGGAATATTTACAGGAAAGGATGGATGAAAACTCAACATAATTCTCTTTACTAACAACTTTTATCTATTCATTAAAGAAACACAAACACACACACTCTCTCTCTCTCTCTCTCTCTCTCTCTCTTGCTCTTGCTCTATTTAAGCGGTGTCTGTTAATCTGTCAATCTCTCCAAATACCAAACTCATTTTCACCCCGCTAAAACATCCAAGTCTCCTGATCTGTACCTACAATCTTCGAGGAATTCCAGACGCACTGAGACTCAAAGGTATGCTGCTTTCCTGCTTGGTTTCTTCTCCTTATCATTTTTTTAGTCCTTAGTATTAGAGTTCCTTTGATTGGAATGTGAAGACTAGAACTTAACGTGTTTCTTTTCTTTTTATCATGAAGCCAAATAATTTCACACGCCAAGACCAGGTGAGTGAATTAAAGGTGTGCAGACAGGCAGGTAAGGAGGGTGGTGCAGGAGGAGGAACAGGTGTGGTGAGGGGAGGGAGGGAGGAGGTGGGGGGTTGAATGAAACGTAGCGGCCGAATGGGAAGAAAGACGCGTGAGGAGAATTGAGTTTATACATTCCTGGCGGGAGGCAGCGGCGGTGAGGGAGGAAGTGGACAAGCCGGCGCAGGAATTGGACGCAACAAGATGGAAAAGTTGCTGGACCAGTGAAAGTTCAGATGAATGGAAGAGGTTTGTAAGCCCCGAGGAGGCTGGGAGAGGAAAAGAAAGCGAAGGGGCGGGGAGAGAATTGGAGGAGGAGGAGGAGGGAAACAATGTGAGTGATGGGAGATCCTTCTTTCTTTCTACATTAGGCAATTACTATTTTTAGCATTCTAATTCTTTTTATATCATGATTATCAGTCGTTGTATTAGTTTTAACAGTGGTAATAGGAGTGGTAGTAGTGGTATTCCTTGTGGTGGTAATGGTAGTAGTAGTAGTAGTAGTAGTAGTAGTAGTAGGAGGAGGAGGAGGAGGAGGAGGAGGAGGAGGAGGAGGAGGAGGAGGAGGAGGAGGAGGAGGAGGAGGAGGAGGAGGAGGAGGAGAGAGGAGGAGGAGGAGAGAGAGAGAGAGAGAGAGAGAGAGAGAGAGAGAGAGAGAGAGAGAGAGAGAGAGAGAGAGAGAGAGAGAGAGAGAGAGAGAGAGAGAGAGAGAGAGAGGAACAAACGAGGAATGAAAAGTGTGAGTGGGAGAAGTGTAAATATAATTCCCTGGAGCCTGAAAAAGGAGCAACATTACGTGTAACTTTTGCGGTGGGACACAATAAGGGTGTTCCCCTCCACCTGCCAATTACAAAGGTAACCATTATGACATTTGTTGAGTTTTTAGCGAAAAGTTTTGTGCTGTTTTTCTCTCCCCTCCCCCCTCACTCTTCACCCCTTACCCCCCCACCCTTCACCCCTTACTCCCCACCCTTCCCCTTACCTTGCCAAAAGAATACCGAAGGAAAAGGACACTATATTATATGCAGAGAGAGAGAGAGAGAGAGAGAGGTGGGGAAAATGGACAAATAATGCAAGTTCTGTTGGTAGATATATGTAAAAATGATATACGCTGATCCGTAGTATACATTGTTACTAATATATCAAGTGGTGATGAGGAGTATTTGGGAGAGAAAAGAGTCCTGCCCTCCCTACCTTTACCAAACCACTTACCGGTTGAAACACTGGTAAGGACACACAGCACTCCTTGAACAAAGCGAGCACACTGAAGTTCTAGGAGTATATTTACTTACGAGATTATCTGAAGACATTTCACAGGACCACAACTAATGATGGTGCTTCCTGGAAAAGGAGAACTTTGGTAATAAAGACTGAAGGGAAAATGTTGTTCTAAAAAGAGGAAAATAAAGGAAAACAAGATAAAATGTCGGAATATTTGTATGTTGCTCTGAAACGCAACAAAGTTTTCCTCGTCGGGAACGAGATAAGTAACGTTAAGTAGGAAGGGATGAAAGTAAGAAGGATGAAAGGGCCGAGTGTGTAAGTTGTGTTAAGTTTTATTCCCTCGAGTTATGCCTCGCTCGGAAAATAATGTCCGCCTTCAAATGACTTTTTATTTCCGTTCTGATCGTGGCTTATATGATGAACGCGACTGACGATTTCCGGACGGGAGAGAAAGAAAAAAAACATCAATTATTTTTAGAGCAATGTTAAAAAGATTGGCAGGTAATAAAAAGTAAGATGAAGTGAAGTCAAAATAAAGCAGCTTCTTGAAATTACTAGAAAAATCATGGTAAAAGAAAAATAAAGTTTCCATTTAACCACTAATTAAGGAAGAGGCATTCATCTCATTCTCAATAAAGCTGCGGGAAAAATGTAAAGGATGACACCAAAACTTTATTGTAATTAGTCTGAATATAACAAAGGGGTATTTTAACAAGTATTATAACCATTACAGTTGGAGTGTATGATGATGACAAAAAATGAACATGAAGGAGGAGGAGGAGGAGGAGGAGGAGGAGGAGGAGGAGGAGGAGGAGGAGGAGGAGGAGGAGGAGGAGGAGGAGGAGGAGGAGGAGGAGGAGGAGGAGAAGGAGGAGAAGGAGGAGGAGAAGGAGGAGGAGCAGGAGGAGCAGGAGGAGAAAGAGAAGGAGGAGGAGGAGGAGGAGGAAAAGAAGTAAGAGAAAAAAGAGAAGAAGGAGGAGGAGAAGGAGGAGGAAAAGAAGTAAGAGAAGAAGAAGAAGAAGGAAGACAAGGAGGAGGAGGAGGAGAAGGAGGAAGAGGAAGAGGAAGAGGAAGAGGAAGAGGAAGAGGAGGAGGAGGAGGAGGAGGAGGACCAGGAGGAGGAGGAAATTAAGAGGAAGACAACAACAAAGAAATAAGGAACAAAGAAGCAGCTACAAGAAGAGCCAGCCTTATCTTTCTCACCTTTCCCTCTTACGGAATTCTTTGCCTCGCCTTCCTCTCCCTTCTATTATCTCTGCTACAACCACCACCACCACCACCACCACCACAACCACCACATTTTATACCACTATTCTCAAGTCCGTGTGTGTGTGTGTGTGTGTGTGTGTGTGTGTGTAGGTGGAAGATAAGTGGATTATCAATGGGAAGAATTCGCTACTCTGGTTTTACATCAACGAAAATAACATTAAAAATAGTAAGAACAAATACTGCTACTACAACTATTACTACTACTACTGCTGCTACTACTACTACTACTACTACTATACTACTACTACTAATAATAATAATACTGCTGCTGCTACTATTACTACTACTACTACTGCTACTACTACTACTACTAATGCTACTACTACTATTACTACTACTACTACTGCTACAACGACTATTATACTACTACTACTACTACTACTACTACTACTACTACTACTACTACAACTGCTACTATAATACTACTACTACTATCAATCACTCTTACCACTACTACTACTACTACTACTACTACTACTATTGCTACTACCACAACAACAACTAATACTGCAACTACTACTACTACTACAAATAAGCTTTTCCAATGATGTACTCGTTTTTACCACAAGAATTACCGCTATTGCAATGTCAGAGCAAACAGTATACAAGCTCAGAGAGTAAAAGATGCTGAATCTAATAATATTCCTTCCCTAATGAAGCCAGCAATCTACGTAATGCGCACCACGAAACTTTGCCTCCCAGTATATCATATCAACCCTCGGAGAGATTATTCATTTCACCATTTCCCTCTCTTTTTATATTTTCTCCTGGTGAGGAAGGAAGGAGAGTGGTGAGGAGGACACAACTCACCAGGCGGGTTGACTCTTTCCTTTACAAACATTTACATTGGTATTGACTTTGGCTTTTTTCTTATTTTATTTCCAGATTTTCAACAATCGCGAGGCAGGATCGAACTTGCAACCTTCCATCCGAGAGCCAATTACTGTGCCGGAACGCTACCTGACCCGTGGAGAGAGAGAGAGAGAGAGAGAGAGAGAGAGAGAGAGAGAATTTCACTAAACATATTTCTCTAGTTTCCCTTCTTTCATTTCCTATTTCTAATCATTATCATCATCATTGCACTAGACATTCTCTCCTTCCTCCTCCCCTTCCATATTTTTTCCTTCCTCTTCCAGTCCCCTTCCATTCCTTCCACTCATTCTTCCTCCCTTTCCATATTTTTTCCCTTCCTCCTCCAGTCCTCTTCCATTCTCTCCGCACAAGCAAAACAAACACCAGCATGAAAAAAAAAAAAAAAAAAAAATCCTCGGTTTCAAAATCTTGTTCGAAATTCTGTTTTTCCCACCATAACTTTTCTTAATGAGCAAAAATTATTTGAGTTTTTCCTCTCAAATGAGAGTTTAAAATTACGCGCCACTTTATCTACAATGCAAGAGCAACATGAGCAGCCTGCAATGTGGAAAACTATTTTTTTTCTTTTTTTTTCCCTTTTTTCAAATATATTCTGTTCAGGGGGAACTAAGGTAATTGAATCTGCCAGAACAGGTGGTACAGATTTGTATTCAGGTGAACATTCTTTTGCCTTTCTTAGTCGCGGGTTTCTTTTTTTTTTTTTTTTGTTTCTTTTGATGCTTCGTCTTTGTTACTTGCAATCATTCTGTTATTTTTGTTTCTTTATGGCAGTTTCTTTATTTACTATTTCCTCTATCACTGAATTCTTTTCTTGCCCAATGTATTTACTATTTCTTCATTTACTATCACTGAATTCTTTCCTTGCCTAATTTCAAACCTACAAAAAAAAAGAAAAATAACCCCATAAAACATTACATAACATAAACCAACCTTATTCACCTTCTTCACATTTTTTTATTCCATATTTTCGTTACACCAAAAACACTGAAATAAACAACTCCAAGAATTACAAAGAAAACCATGACATTTTTACACTACACTGTACGGAACAAAAAAATATATAACTTTGTCAAACCCATTTTGGTCCAGCGCAGCCTTCCCTTCTCCCCATTTTTCCCTTTCCTCCCTTCCCTCTGACTTTCCCTCCCTCTCCCTTTAGGATGATTAAGGGATTGAGAGAGAGAGAGAGAGAGAGAGAGAGAGAGAGAGAGAGAGAGAGAGAGAGAGAGAGAGAGAGAGAGAGAGACTATAGGAAAACTGATGTAGAAATGAGTAAAAGTCTTCTTCAAACGGTCTGCCTCAAGTGAGTGTCAACAGCTGTGTTTGTCCTGCCGCTGCTGAGGTCAACATGATTTTCCTCCTCCTTCCTCATTCCTCCCCTGTCGCACCTCCCTTCATCCTTGCCCAGCGCCTTCCTTCCTCCCAAACACCTTAACTCTCATCCTCTAACCCTCCCTTCATCTCCATTTCTAGAATCTCCTCTCTCTTTTTCTCTCCTCTCTTTCCTCGTTTTTTTTTTTCTTCCCTGCCCTTCCCACCCGCCCCCTCTCCTCCCATAACCTCCTCTGAGCTGAGGCCTGCTACACTAACCCATTTCCAGCCTTTCTTTTTTTTTTTCTTGGGTTTATTCTCCTCTCCCTCCCCCACCTCTCCTATCTCTCCCACCTTCCTCTTCCCTTTTCCTTTTTCCTCCTCTTAATTTCATTCTTCACGCTTTTAGTTTCTTTTTTTTTCCTTTTTTTTTATATTATTTTCGTTTTTAACACCTTTCAACCTCCTTTCCAGTATTTTGCTCTCCTTTATTTGATATCCTCTTTTTTTTCTTTCCTTTGTCTCAGTCTTTTACTCCTCTTCTCCTTGTACTCTTTCCTCGACATATTCTAAACTTTATTTTACTTCTCTTTTTTCTACTCTCTTGATTTCATATTTCATCCTTTCCC
>NC_059291.1:1782500-1812500 GCF_017591435.1 Portunus trituberculatus
TGTGCATGTGAGCGTGTGTGTGAGTGAGTGAAGTCACTGTGCCAGCTGTCATGACTATAATCGTAATAAACACAATGAAGACCTTCGTATATCCGACCAAGAGTTCCTGTGGTGTGCTGGCTGAGTCATTACTGTGCGAGATAGCCAGACAACACAGGAGCGTTGAAGGAAAGGGTGTGTTGGCCGCGGCGGAATGCTGGAGTGGTGGTGGAGAGCGTACGCCTGAGGGAGTGTGTGGCTGCGAACAACACAAACTCGAAACACAAGCAGAAAACGGACTGAAATGAAACAGGGACGAGATGCGGAGTGACAAGGACGTGGTACGGGAGAACTCAGTGTTGAGACGGGACAGGGTTGGGGCTACAAGCGCAAGGATCAAGCAACAGAGTGAGAAGCAGCGACAGAGATATGGAAAGCGTGGGAAGGATATGCGACAAGGGAGGGACCAGAGTTACCGGTCTTGCGTGTAGTAAAGAATGTTGGACTACTTATAGTCCAGGATGGGTCATGATGACGTGTCTAAAATGAGCCTCGTAACTTTACTTTTATAATTTGTAAGAGACTCAAAGATTACACGCGAAAAAAAAAAAAAGAGATTTGCGGTAAGAATGCCTGACGTAAATAATTTCAAGAATGTTCCATGTTTGTCAGAAGTTTTATAAAAAATATACTGTAGTAGCAATTGAGTGCAATAATTTGCGGAGTTATGGAGACGTTCAGAATTGCCGCGGGAGTGGCGTTAATAGTAAGGGAGGCAAGGTTTCGTCGTGGTCCACCTGGCCTGCTGACGCCCTACAACAAATGTTGCAGCGTTTTGGAATATTTTGCCATGAAACGTGGGGACCATTGTTCGCTGCAGGGAGGCCATCCAAGCCACCCAGCACGACCTGCAGCACATGTTGGATCACTGAGGCTATGGTGGCGCCACAACATGCACACACACACACACACACACACACACACACACACACACACACACACACACACACATTTAGATAAAAAAAAAAGGGTCGTAAAAATCTCGTTTTTTTTTTTTAAAGAAGAATGTGAAGAAAATAGTAAAATAAATAGTGGCAGCAATAAGGTCTGGCTTTCATCGCAGGGTGATGGAAGAAGCCTGTAGCGGGGACGCACTGCCGGGTAACTTTATCGTAGGGGTGTGGCGAGGAGGAGGAGGAGGAGGAGGAGGAGGAGGAGGAGGAGGAGGGGATGCCAATGCTGCGACTGCTCCTCCTCCTCCTCCTCCTCCTCCTCCTCCTCCTCCTCCTCCTCCTCCTCCTCTTCCTCAGCTACATCGCTTTGCTCTTTACCCATTGCGCTGTTAATTTTTCTTCATTATCCTACGCATAACTTCCAAGGATCCTTCCAAACACTGTACTTGTTCCTAAGCTTCTGATTCGCCTTTCTTTTCCGTCTTCGCTATTCGCTTAAGCTTCATCTCACTCAGTACTTCGATTATTTTTTCTCAAACTTTAACTTAATTTTGCTGACCTTTCGGCAACAGGAATGCATTTATGGTACAAACACTTGAACAGGAGAGTAAATGGTGCAGCTGAAGTAATTATAATGCCACAAATATGTACGTGTGTGTGTGTGTGTGTGTGTGTGTGTGTGTGTGTGTGTGTGTGTGTGTGTGTGTGTGTGTGTGTGTGTTCAGATCAAAAAAATAAAGAATATAACAATAGTTCCTGTAATTTTTCGTTCTTTTGTTTTAAATGAAAAAAGTCTCTTATGCCTTTATAACCTATCCCTCCTCTCTCTCTCTCTCTCTCTCTCTCTCTCTCTCTCTCTCTCTCTCTCTCTCTAAAATTCCATCAAGCTTTCTCGCGCATTCCTTTTAAAACATTTTTGCTCCTGTCCGCCAGATATACGAATTCGTAAGAGTTTTTTTTTTATTCACCTATTTTCCTTTCCACACACACCGTTGCCCCATTCACCTGCACAGCTCCACTCACTCCGCTGCAACTCGAATTAACTTCCGTTTTTCTATATTCTTCCAGCTTTTTCTTCCGTCAAGAGCAACCCGAATACTTCATAACAAGCTCGTGGCGTGTCTTGCTTAGCGTGGACAGAGGCATTTCGCGGGGAACAACCTTTTGAAATATGACCGGACATAAATCCTTCCCCACACACACCGACCACGCTCGTTGACACTCCTGTTCCGTGGTTTTGTGCAGCAAGAAAGAGAATGGCAATGCCTCTGAACACTGGTTAAAAGTTCGTGACATTATATGAGTAGTACTTAGAGTTGTATTGCTGTTGTGCTGCTTTCTGTGTTGATATTTTTAACTCCAGTACTAGGACGCTTTTATTTGCCTTGAGTTTTAGGCACTATGGAGGTCAGAAGGTTAATGGCCAGAGTCTTCACTAGTCTAATCCCCACATAAGTATCTGAAGCATTATAGAATCGCCAAATACTAAGAAGAATGGATATGAAAACGCGTCCTGGTACTGAAACAGTAAGAGTAACTGTCTTTATCAGTGTTGTCGTTGATTTTCAGGTTAATATGGTGATATTTGCAATATTAGACAAGATAAGAGAGAGAGAGAGAGAGAGAGAGAGAGAGCAATCCAAACTATCTTATTTATAAAAGGAAACTGATCTCCATTTTGGTTGGTGACCTGCTGAGGATACAAGTAGAGGGCAGTGACCCGAGTGGGGATGATCGGGAGAGGTGTGGCGGGAAAGGCAGGAAGGGCGAGAAAGGGAGAGAAAGGAAGAGATAGGGAAAGGAAAAGGGAAGAGAGTCTGACCGGGAGAGGCGTGGCGTGAAAGGCGGGAAGGGTGAGAAAGGGAGGGAAAGGGAGAGGAAAAGGGAAGAGAGTCTTACCGGGAGAGGCGTGGCGTGAAGGGCAGGAAGGACGAGAAGGGCAAGAAAGAAAAAGAAAGGGAGAGAAAGGGAGAGGAAAAGGGAAGAGAGGGTCTGACTGGGAGAGGTGTGGCGTGAAAGGCAAGAAAGGCGAGAAAGAAAGAGAAAAGAAAAGGAAAAGGGAAGAGAGTCCATGTGCAGGTTGCATCGTGCTGGTGACTCACTGCTCGCCCTTTCTTGGCACAGGTTCTCTTGCAATAGTTTGGGTTCCCGCCTTTAAAATTACTGCTTTGATAAACATTTATAAACGATTTTCTCTGTCAATAACTTATATATTTTAACGCAGTATTGTCGTTAAATATATACATACATACGTAGACCTGTGTGTGTGTGTGTGTGTGTGTGTGTGTGTGTGTGTGTGTGTGTGTGTGTGTTTCACTGTTTGATCTGCTGCAGTCTCTGACGAGACAGCCAGACGTTACCCTACGGATGGGCCTGAGACTAGGCACACACCACACACCGGGATAACAATGTCACAACTCTTCGTTTTACATCCCGTACCTACTCACTGCTAGGTGAACAGGGGCTACACGTGAAAGGAGAGACACCCAAATATCTCCACCCGACCGGAAAAATCGAACCCCGGTCCTCTGGCTTGTGAAGCCAGCGCTCTAACCACTGAGCTACCGTGTGTGTGTGTGTGTGTGTGTGTGTGTGTGTGTGTGTGTGTGTGTCAGACAAAAATAAAGGGGAACTGAGAAGCGGAAAGGAAGGGAAGGTGGCAAAAAAATGTGAAGGAAGAGAGAGAGAGAGAGAGAGAGAGAGAGAGAGAGAGAGAGAGAGAGAGAGAGAGAGAGAGAGAGAGAGAGAGAGAGAGAGAGAGAGAGATAGATATATATATAGATAGATATATATATATATATATATATATATATATATATATATATATATATATATATATATATATATATATATATAGAGAGAGAGAGAGAGAGAGAGAGAGAGAGAGAGAGAGAGAGAGAGAGAGAGAGAGAAAAGAAAGAAAGGTATGGAGAGTGGAGGGGTGTGATGGTGATATGGAGTGACAGCGAGGAGGGTACGAAGGGAAGGGAGAAAACTTGATATCATCACAAAATCCAAGTTAATTTTGTTTTTTGGGTGGCAGAAATATTTCCAGCACGAATATTTGCATTTCCACGGCGTCCCCTGATCCGGCGTGCGTCTGTGGAGAAGAAGTACGGAACACTGAAGGGAGGAAGGCTGTGGCGTAGGTGTCTGGCAGTAAGATGACACGTGTTACCCAAGCTTTGTATTAAAACTGGATTAAATGATCTTAAATTTCACTATGCACCATTTTGGAAACGCGCCACCAGTCCTGCCTAATCTTTTTTTCTAAGTACATTTAGATTCCACACGTAAATCATAGAAGAGTCTCACTTTACTCAGACCTTCAGTGAGGGAGGTGGAAAGTGAGTGGGTGTGATGACGGAATGAGAATGGTCCAATGTTTGAGACTTCACGAAGAGTAATAATCGTTTGGGCCCTAGTGAAGTGTCTACCGCCTCTAACCCTTGTCCTTCTCCATTTCAACACTGACAACTCACAGTATCATTGCAACTTCCTTCAGTGTGTGTGTGTGTGAGTATGTGTGTGTGTGTGTGTGTGTTAGTGTGTGGTGTGGAGAGAGAGAGAGAGAGAGAGAGAGAGAGAGAGAGAGAGAGAGAGAGAGAGAGAGAGAGAGAGAGAGAGAGAGAGAGAGAGAGAGAGACAGTACCTCATGAACTACATATGAATTTGAATATAATGATGAATTAATGTTATGTTCTTTAAAAATTTCGTAGATCTGTATTAGAGAGCCGTGACATGGCTGTGCTCGTCAGTCTGTCAGTCTGTCACTCCGTCCAGCAATCAACCAATTCACTCATTCGTCTGCATTCCTGTCTGATTCTGGCTGTCTGTCTACCTAGGCTTACTGAACAAACTCTCTCTCTCTCTCTCTCTCTCTCTCTCTTAGCACTGATAAATAATAATATAACAAAAAAAATATATATGCAGTACAAGATATTCTAAAACACTTCTATAAAAGACACAGGTAAAAAAAAAACGTGAATTATATGAAGTAAATGACGGTGTACAAATAATAAACAGAATAACAACACAATGTACTCACCTAAATGAAAGTATGAAGATTGAAGTGCAAAAAGGAAACTGTGAATGTGAGAGGCAAAAAAACAAAACAAGAAGGAAGAGGAAAGAGGTAGGAAAGGTAGGAAATTAAGCCATTAGGAAAGGTGGAATAGTGTGTGGGATGGAGGAATAGGAGATATTGAAGGAGAGAAGACAAATTAGTAGGCCAAAAGAGAAATAAATAAAAGAAAACAAGAAGGAAGAGGAAAGAGATAGAAAAGGTAAGGAAATAAAGCCATTAGGAAAGGTTAAGTAGTGTGTAGGCTGAAGGAATAGGAGACACTGAAGGAAAAGAAAACAAGTTAATAGACCCCAAAGAGGAGGAATGGAAAAAAATGGCAGAAAGAGGAAGAAGGAATAGAAGAGGGCGAAAGGTAAGAAAGAGAAAGGGAGAGGAAGTGCGGGAGGATCGGCAACATGACTAAGTAAGAAGGAAGAAAGACAGGGAACTCATTATTTTTGTGCTTCAGAAGAGTCAGTCCAATGTTCTTATCATCACCACAACCATCATCACTTTCCCCCCCTTCTCTTCCTCTTCCTCTTCCTCTTCCTCCTCCTCCTCCTCCTCCTCCTCCTTCCCCGTCTCCTTGTGCCTCTTCCCTTCATTCATTATTCACTTAATATTACCTTTCCCAGCTCTCGCTCGCCCCTCACACACTGTTTGCTTGCGGTACTTCATTACTCTCCCCTCTTGTTTTCCCTACATCCTATCACTTCCTCCTATAGATGTGTTCAATCTTAATGCAGGCAGGTAATTTCAAGTATTTCTGACTGCTGCTGTTTTATATAATGTAATGGTAACAGTGCTGGAAAATATACACCACTGATGTGCAATGCTGCCGTTGGTACAGGTTACAAATTACAGTAAGTCTGGGATGCAGGAAGATACGTTGTTTCAATTTTCAGTATCAGTGATTCAGATTCTTGGACAAATCGAATCACAGGAAGTTGAGTATATTTTCTAGACACATGTGTGCAGTGGGTGGTTGGGAAAAATGAGGTGATGCAAAGGACTATATTCTTTGACGTTTTGGCTATACATCTCTCAGTCTTTCATACCTTTTTCTAGTAAACTCTAGAACTCCCTGCCTGTGTCTGTGTTTCCAATTTCCTACGACTTTGCTTCTTTCAAGAGGGAGGTTTCAAGATATTTGTCCGGTATTCTTTGGCTGATTCTATCGACTCTGTAAGGAGACTGCCAACTGAGTGGACCTTTTTTTTTTTCTTTATATTTTTTTCTTTATATTTTGTTTCCTTGGCCAGTCTTCATCTCTTCCATAAAAAAAAAAAAAAATTCTTACTGAAGGTGGTTGTATAGCCGAAACATCTAAGAATATATTCCTCACGTGTTTTCGTACCTCCCACAAAGGAAGATGAATTACACTAGTTTTGTAATAATTCCAGGTTCTCATTAAGGCAAAATTCGCTGAAAATACGGAATAAACTTTTTAGTGGAGTGTATTTCCTTTCCTTTCAGATGCAAGTTATGATGAAATGTCTAGAGGAAAGAAAAAAAAAATCTAACAGCATATACCAAGTTACATATAAAGTCTCTCTCTCTCTCTCTCTCTCTCTCTCTCTCTCTCTCTCTCTCTCTCTCTGCGACATACATTTCGTCTACTTATGTTGGGAAGGTTGTCAATTTTCTTCCCTCTTTCCAGGTTTAATCAGCTAAGTGGAGTGTTATCTGACCCTCCTCCTCCTCTTCTTCTTCTTCATCCTCCTCTTCCTCCTCCTCCACCTTCTTCTCCTCCTCCACATCCTCCTCCTCCTCCTCCACCTTCTTCTCCTCCTCCACATCCTCCTCCTCCTCCTCCTCCTCCTCCTCCTCCTCCTCCTCCTCCTCCTCCTCCTCCTCCTCCTCCTCCTCCTCCTACTTCTCTAACAGCCAGGATCCTGTGGGCGCTCAGTCAAGGTTGGGACAGGTGGAGGAAAAGCTATTGACCAGATATGTGTGTGTGTGTGTGTGTGTGTGTGTGTGTGTGTGTGTGTGTGTGTGTGTGTGTGTGTGTGTGTGTGTGTGTGTGTGTGTGTGTGTGTTTGCAGATACTGCATCTCTCTCTTTTTTTAAACATTCTGCTTAACGAACTGCAAACCCCCGACTGAGTTAAGAGAGTTCGTCAGCTTTTTGATTGAACGACTGTCTGACTGACTAACTGACTGGCTGACTGACTGACTTACTCATTGACGGATTGACTGACTGAATGATTGACTGACTGATTGACTGATTGACTCACTGACTGACTGACTGACTGACTGACTGATTGATGACTGACTGATTGATTGACTGATTGACTGACTGACTGACTGACTGACTGATTGACTGACTGACTAGCTGATTAACTGATTGACTGACTGACTGACTGACTAGCTAATTAACTGAGAGACTGACTAAGTGACTGACTGAGTAGCTAGCTGAATGACTGACAGATCGGCTGATTAAAAAACTAGCTGACTGACTGAATGACGAACTGGTTGACTAACTGACGAAATTTTGAGGCTGCTTGATTGACGACTAAATAATTGACTGACCTTTTCATGTCACTTTGTAATTGCACCTTCAGTCCATCCTGCTAGATCAAAGCAAACACACACACACACACACACACACACACACACACACACACACACACACACACACACACACACACACACACAATCACACACACTCCCATGAATGTAGAAGAGTATGCATCCCAGAACAAATATATCTTTAGTGTATAATAACAACTTGCTAATTTGTTAAGCAAATGAAGACAAAAAACAAATTAGGCGACAAAATATCACATAAATCATGTTGCAAAGGTCTGGTATTGCAAGGCAGGTAATGAGGGTAATTGTTCACTACGAACCTGCACCTCAGCACCACCTCCTCTGTAAGACCTCATAGATATTCAGTAAATTATTTAAGCAGCACTTAACTTATGCAAGGCGGACAATGACTGACTATTAACGCAAATCCTTCACTGCTGAAATGCAGAGAAGTTATAATATCATTCGCAAACGCAAAAGACCACAAGTGAAATTGTCATGCGTGTTTTGGTTTATAAGAATTAGTCTCAATTGTTCTGAACATGGTTCTATAATGAACAATGAAACGAAAGCTTATATATATATATATATATATATATATATATATATATATATATATATATATATATATATATATATATATATATATATATATATATATATATATATATAGAGAGAGAGAGAGAGAGAGAGAGAGAGAGAGAGAGAGAGAGAGAGATAGATAGATAGATAGATAGATAGATAGATAGATAGATAGATAGATAGACAAAGAGATAGATAGATAGATAGATAAATGAATTAAAGGACCAACTAACCAATTAAATGTAAGAGGGCGGGGAAGGAAAGGGATAGGGAAAACTGTGCAAGGTTTGAGAATGGTATGAGATAGCGCAAGAAGAGAAGGAAAGAGAGGAGGAGTACTCGACGCGACTTTATCTAGACAAGAGGTGGTTTTGGTGCAGTAGAAAAAAAAACAAAGGGTAAATGGGAAGCAGGATGTGGCTTAAAAGAATAGAAGCAGCGTACGGTACAAAGGAATATAGATATACGGAGTGTCAGGGACGAAAATGTTCACACGTGGTAGTTTACTTACTCTGCTATCGAAGCATAACATCAAAACGATGACGAAAATAAAATAAAAGAAATGCAGAGATGCGAAGTATTACTGCTGTGTACACGAGCCTTTTACGTTTGGTTTATCAGCTTAGTTTAGACAAGCAAGTGTGAAAAGTGGTGGTGGGAACTGAATAACACGAGAACCTGGAGGCGTCGATCATCATGAAGGAGAAAGACTGCAATATTTTTTTTCCCTCGATTAAATCTGATTTGCTCCAGGGAAGACGAGGACGGGAAGGATGAAGGGTGTGGCTGGCAGAAAGGTATTAGCAGCAGCTGGTAATGGAGGGAGGGGGAGTGACGCAAGCCAAATGAGTGACTGGGTGTGACTGGAGGGAGACGAAGATGAGAAGGAAATTAAGAAGGAAGAGGAAGTTCGGGGGTGCCTTTGATGAAGAGGACGGTAAGCAAGACTGCGGCTGAGGAAAAGGAGTGGCAGAGAAGAGTGTGGTGGAAGATTTAACTTAGTTATACGTAGGTGGTGTGGCGGAGAGACTTTGTGGTATATGGGGAATGAGGTGGAGCAGTATGTGTGGTGGAGGGCTGGATGGTGGAGGGACTGTGTGGTGAAGGGGACATGTGGTAGAGGGTCTGCGTGGTGAAGGGCGTGTGTGGTAGAAGGCGTGTATAGTGGAGTGAACGCGTGGTGGAGGTCACATATGTCGGAGGGCTGTTGTGGTTGCGTTTAAGAAGCGAAACAACCTTTAAAATACTCAGGCTCGTCAGGTACAATGAGAAAGAAACGGCGACAGTGAGCGCGGCTTGTTGCAAGACAGGCAGCCAGCAACTGACGGGAGCGAGAAGCACACACAGCAATGTCTCACAAAGAAATGCAAGACAGTGGAGTATTGCATTGCTGGGAAAAAAGTGCAGTTACATAATGATAATAGTAATAATAATAATGATGAATGATGATGATGATGATGATGATGATGATGATGATGATGATGATGATGATGATGATGATGATGATAATAATAATAATAATAATAATAATAATAATAATAATAATAATAATAATAATAATAATAATGATAATGATAATAATAATAAATATAAGATGTACAATATATATATGAAGGTTACCAGCATCGAGGTGTGATAAAGACGGTGCGCAGTGTTAATCTCGCAAATTCAGAATTCCTTGCTAACACAAAAATGTTAATTAGTTCTCTTTCTTCATTAACTTTACATAATCTGGAAGTGCCGCTGAAAGTCAAGGGAGAAGCAGGAAGGGGAGGAGGGTCAACACCTCTTACCTCTTATCTTTAGTATTAAGAGTGTGTCCTTAATCAGTTTACGAAGAATTTAGAGAGCATTTTTTTTTTTTCAATTTAAGAATTACTCCTAACATTTGTGATAATAAACTGGAGACATCTGACATTAAAATTACATAAAACATTTTGATCTCAGCTTAGTGTGTCGGAAATTTTATTAATTCAGTAAATGTATTTGATTTGCTAACTGATGAAAATAACATGTCCGAGGTGGTTAAATTTACTCAACGTTAAACATTATTTTTCGTGTGTGTGTGTGTGTGTGTGTGTGTGTGTGTGTGTGTGTGTGTGTGTGTAGGAGCGGGTTGGTGGTAAATACAATCAAGGAACAACTAACGCTCAACCCCTTCAATACCGGGACACATTTTTACCTTCATATTTGTGTACGATTAGACCATTTTATTGACATTAGGAAGGGCCTGTGGAGGTCAGAATACTAATAACCAGTCTTCACTATCTAAATCCCACACACAAGTTTCTGAAGCTGTATAAAATCACCAAGTAGTAAGCAGAATGAAAATGAAAACGCGTCATGGTACTTAGGAGGTTAAAGTAAATGAAATACTTGAATTATAATTTATTACTGCCGCTAACCATTCATTAATCCATCGTCACAAGGCTCACACACAAAATAGAAAACGAAAAATGGATAACGAAAATCACGATGTAAAAGCCTCGTAACACTAACCAGGTGAGAGGGATAATTAATGATTCACGCCACACTCACACCTCACTGTCACTTCTTCACCGCGGCCTTTTAAGCATTCAACTAGCAAAGCGTATTGATGTTTTTAAGGGCCAGCGTCGCTATACATACAGCCAACAAAATAATAGTCACTGAGATCATGTACTCGTAGCAATGCCTTGAAACTTAAGAGGAAATAAAGTACCCCCGTATGCTGTGAGTTTTGTTTCGATCGGTCGGTTAGTTAGTGAAATGCTGGTTTTTTTAACGTTTAAACAAGATTGAACGCCAAAGTACAAAAGCCGACTACCTCACCCAAACTTACTTCGTTTCTAATAAAATGTGTACACTACTTAACGTATACATGGTGGAGAGGTATTCAGTGCATGAAACAATTGTGGAGACTATCAATAGATATAGTGAGACGTTAAATAGAGAGTGAGAGACCTAACCTAACCTAACCTAACCTATCCTAACCTAACCTAACCTAACCTATCCTAACGTAACCTATCCTAGCCTAACCTATCCTATCCTAACCTAACCTAACCTATCCTATCCTAGCCTATCCTATCCTAACCTAACCTAACCTATCCTATCCTATCCTAGCCTAACCTATCCTAACCTAAAGACTACGAGTGTGTCATCAGCCACCACCTCAAGGTCTGATGGGTGGTGGTCTGTGTGGCGGTGACATTGTTGCGTAGCGTGTGGTGACCCTCCTTGAGTGGTGGTCGGTGTGGCGTGGTGTAGTGGTGCTCCGTGGCAGTAGACTTACAACCACTCCAGGGTCACGTGGTACATAACTAAGATAAAGGCAATGGCCTGTGCACACCGCAGCAGACTGTTCACTAAGCCCTTACCACCCCGCGGGATGTCCTTCCCCTGCTTAGAGGGGGACAGAATGGAAGGCTGCAAGACGATAGAAGACCTCCCGCGAGGCTCTCCCCTTCTGTGGCGGAGCTGGGCCTGGGGAGCGGCCCACCTCTCGCCATCCCCGAGGTCACGGTGTACGACCTCGGGGGTCTCGCCATCCTGAGAAGTATGTTCGCTTTCCTGGGAAGGCTGAGCTTGGGGAGCAACCCACCTCTGGCCTTCCCCGAGGTCACGGTGTACGACCTCTTCTGTCAGGCTGACCACTGTCTCGCCAGCCTGAGTGTCTTCCCTTTCCTGCCGGAGCTGGGCCTGGGGAGCGGCCCATCTCTCGCCATCCCCGAGGTCACGGTGTACGACCTCAGGGGTCTCGCCATCCTGAGAAGTATGTTCGCTTTCCTGGGAAGGCTGAGCTTGGGGAGCAACCCACCTCTGGCCTTCCCCGAGGTCACGGTGTACGACCTCTTCTGTCAGGCTGGCCACGGTCTCGCCAGCCTGAGTGTCTTCCTTTTCCTGCCGGGGCTGGGCCTGGGAAGCTGCCCACCTCCGGCCATCCCCAAGGTCCATCAGCGTGACCTTGGGGGTGAGGACACAGTACGTGACCTCGGTGATCAGGCTGGTTCCGGTGTTTGTGTACACAGCATATGGCGGCAGGATGAGCTTGCTGTCACCAGCCTGGGGGGGCAGGCTGGCGTGCTGCTCAGTTTTTGGTGGTTCCTGCTGGTCCTTCTTGATACTCCTTGGCTTGTCCAGGAGCCTTCCGCTGTAGAATACGACGACAGGGACTTGGTCTTCGGCCCCGCTACCGCCGCCTGCTGCATCTCCAGCATTGAGTCTGAAGAACAGCGCAGAGCGGCGCCCGATCCTATTTGCTTTGAGTCCCGCCAGCAAGTCAGCCAGCGAGATCTCACGGCGGGCCACAAGAGATGTTCCCGCCAGGATGTCCACCCTGACAGGCGTGGCGCCGTCCTTCTTGGCGACCCGGCCAACGGCCACCAAGGTCCTGTGGGCAGATCTGTATTGGCCTGCCCCTTCCCCCGCGCTGGGGAAGTTAAACTCCCCCAGCAGGCGCCGGCCCCCCTTCCCTCTGCTGCGGGGCAGACAGAGGGTGAGGCGGTCAGCGCCGCCACACTGGCCCACCACCTCCAGGTGGGCACACACCTTCAGAGTGCTGCACTGCTGACCCATTGATTTGTTTTCTTATTTCACTTCTTTTACTTTGAGATTAATAATAGATGAACATTGAAAAAGAAAGAAAGAAAACCTGAGAGAGTGTGTTGCAGGTGGTGTGTGGTGAAAGTGAGATGTAGTGGAAGTGGAGTGTGTTGGAGGTGGTGTATGGTTGAGGTGGTGTGCAGTGGAGGCGCTGTGTGGTGTTTGTTGGCGTTAATCTTGCATCTTTAGAAGTTCCTCCCAGCTTAACAAGGGGACGCTAATTAATTTTCCTTCTTAACTCATTTTACATATTCCCGAGGTGCCGTTGCGAGTCACTGGGAGGAGGAGGAGGAGGAGGAGGAGGATCAACATCTTTCCTCCTTGGCACAGTGTAATTCTTTATTCGCTGCACCAACACTTTAGAGAGTGTAATTTCTTATAATCTAATGAAATTAAGAGTACTATTAAAAAGTTGAAGAATGAATGAAGTGAAGGCGTGTGTTCCAAGATTACCTAAAATAATTCATTGCAGGTTTTTACCGAAGTTAATAAAATGTTTTTTACTCATTTCATCATGAAAAATATACAAAGAAGCTTTGCCACTTTCTATGAATACACATTATGCAGTGTGTGTGTGTGTGTGTGTGTGTGTGTGTGTGTGTGTGTGTGTGTGTGTGTGTGTGTGTGTGTTAATTAGTAATGTCATAGATTACTTCTACGAAATGGATATATCTACAATTGAATGTCACGTAAGGGAGGCAGGGGGGTGGGGAGTTAGTGCGCAGCTGCCAGGAAGTCCCAAGGAGGCACACAAAGGAGAGGGTTGAGGAGATGTGGAGAAGCCAAAGAACGTTCGACTTTTGATCTTTCTGTGAGAGGCAAACCATGCGTTGTTCATATCCCTCAAAACACAATCACCTATTCACTAAACACAGCCTAGTAAGCTAATCTCTCTTTTCACTAACATACATCAGTCACCTTCCTTTACATCCACTATTTTCACTAAAACTCGAAGACATACAGTAACGCCAAATAATGGAGCAAATACAAAACAAATAGACCAAATACAAATACGAGAAGGCATTCCAGAGACAACGAAAAAGAAAAATACATGCACACACCCACCCACACACACACACACACACGGAAGCCTTATTTGTCTAGTAATTGCCTGTAATCTTCCTCGGTTGCAGCAAGGCGTGCGTGACCAGCGGTGCCAGGGTCAAGATGGAGGGTGGAGGAGCTTGATGAGAACGATAACAAGGTATGCAAGCGGCAGAGAAGAGATGGAGGAGGGAAGGGGGGAAAAGTGGCTTAGTGATGGTGGTCGTAGTGGTGGTGGTGGTGGACGGGAGCAATAAACAATTGGTGGAAGCGTGGAGAGGGTCATGTTAGCGTGGAGTGTGGCTGTGAGATGACAGGTCTTTCAAGGAATGGGGAAGGCGAGAGGAGGAAATGTGAGATGGTGCAGGAAGAAGGGAGTGAGTGGGTGGGAATGAAGATTAATTAGGAAAGGGGTAAGGGAAGATTGAGGGAGGGATGTATGTGAGTTGAGTGACTAATGAGGGAGAGAAGGAAGAGGACAACTGCAGTATGGTGCAGAATAAATGTATGACCTAGTTTCTCGTTCACAGCCCGTACCCGGCATTTGTTAAGGCCACGTAGATGATTACACGAGTTAAGAGTGCTTCTCATGTTTGTCATATAGAAATTTTAATGTGTCACTAGAACCATAAAAAAAAAAGTTAAAATCACGTGAAACTTCTAACACAGACTTTTAAGAGAAGTGAAGGTGCGGCACAAAAGTACTCCACAATATGGTCCTTGTCATATGTGATGGAAGGCTTCAGTGACACAGGCGGCAAGGCGGCGCGAGGGTTCGGGGCGTGGGGTGTCATACACACTTAATTGAGAGGGAAAATCAACGTTCAAATTTTCCGTGCAATATTATGTATATTTTTCTACTTTTAATTAAAAAAATCACGTTAGGGTCTGCAGTCCTGGTGTAATTTTTCTTCACACCAACGAAATATTCTCGTTAAATAAAAATTAATAAGTTGGTACACTAATTGAATTTCTGCATCGAACTGGAAAAAAGTGAGTGTTAGAGGTGTTGAGCGGCACGGGACAGCAGCAGGAGGAGTGGAAGATGCGACGTCCGTGGAAAACACCAACAAGGTTACGTCATAAGTACTGACTCCTCTGTCATAAAGATTACACACACACACATACACACAAAAACACGCACACAGGCACACACACACACACACACACACACACACACACACACACACACACACACACACACACATAAACACACACTTGCGTCGTATGAAAAAAAAAAGTTAATGCAATAAGACATTTAATGACACAATACACAGTCCTAAGATGAATGCTATTCCTGTATCACGTCGCCGCTTGTTGATCGTGGCGTGGGCGTTTGATTAATATGAGTGAAGCCGTGAAAGTGAAAAGGAGAGCAGTGCTGTGGGCATGAAAGGGTGGCCTTGCCTACCTCAATGACTGAGACTGATGGTGACTGACAGACTATGACTGGGACGGATAGTGATTAGCGGAGACTAAATGCTAAGGATTGACTAACGGTGACCGATGGCGATTGACGGAGACTGAATGAGGGAGACTGGAACTAATAGCGACTGGCACTGACCTAAAGTTGCTCCACAACAAGCTATTTCTCCTCCACCGGTGGCATCCTCCAGTCCCTCTCTCTTCTCTAATCCTGCACGTACGTGCTTCCTCTGTCTCTCCCTTCCTTCTCTCATTTCTCCCTTCAACTCCAAACTTTTTTCTTTATTTATCCTTCTCTCACCATATGCTTTTCTTTCTTTTTCTATATATATTTCTTTGCTTCTTTCTTGTTCTTCATCCGTTTTTCCCTCAACTTCAGTATCGCTGCAGGTACGCCTCGTTATCGCGTTGGGTTGTTAGCTGAACTGTTGGTGGTTCCAGTTCATCCGGGAGCGTAATATTTTGGCCAACTGAGAAAGTGAATGAGGGTTAATTACACAGCTTAGAAAAGAATACCAAGTTTGTTCTTATGAAATTCGATTCAGTGTTTTGTGATAAGCATTTACATATGTAGAGACCATCCCGGCTGAAGGTAACCATTTATTGGGAAACCAGAATGTCCCAATACAACAAGAGTCAATCAAGAAAAGTGTCTTGGCAATAATGTGGAGGGAGGGAAAAGCGAGGACACTGCGGCTGCCATATGGTATCAGGTCATATCAACAGCAACACGAAGCTCCACTCAGTGTCCCCGGAATACAAGGCAAGTTTCCTGACATCTCTTTTTCCTAAATAATCCTTCTATATAATGGTCTCTCTCTCTCTCTCTCTCTCTCTCTCTCTCTCTCTCTCTCTCTCTCTCTCTCTCTCTCTCTCTCTCTCTCTCACACACACACACACACACAAAAAAATAAATAAATAAATAACATTTGTACGTACATAACCACTATTCAAATAAAGAACTCTGTAACAAACTTGTACTATTATAGATACACACAAAACATTCCTCATATAATGGAAAGAGCAATATTTAAAGGGAGAGAGAGAGAGAGAGAGAGAGAAACGTGGCAATAAGAGGGAGGTGTTTGTCTGGCCAGGGGAGCGTGGAGGCACAGGGGTCACGTCAGGGTTGTATGCTGGATTTCCCTCGAGGCATTCCCCCAACCATCTGTTCACCTACGCTCGCCACAACCCGCCTCTACCTTATGCCGCTGCCCTCATAACCCTCCACTACCTGCACTCCAGACCTCTCTGCTACAAAATATTGCTCAAACTTTATCATTCTCTTATCTTCCCTTTTCTCTGCGTTCTCCAACATTCTTTTATTGCTTTTCTATTTGTATCCTCACTCACTAATTGTAGTAACTCCAAACCCTCCACTACTCTCACTTCAGACCTCACTGCTGCAAAATACTTCTCAAACTTTATCATTTTTTCATCTTTCCCTCTCTACGTTCTCCGACTTTTCTATATTGCTTTTTATTTGTATTGTATATAATCATAATTACTCATAACCCTCTATTACCTACACTCAAAAACTCACTCTTACAAAACACTCAAGCTTTATTATTCCTCCATCTTCCATTTCTCTACGTTCTCTACATTCTTATATTGTTTTTTTTTTGCTTATATCCCGACTCACTAATCATAATTACTCATAACTCTCCGCTAACTGCACTCAAAAACTCACTGCTACAAAATACTCCTCAAGCTTTATCATTCTCTCATCTTTCCTCTCTCTCTGCGTTCCCCCGACACCCTGATATTGGTTTTTTATTTGTATCCTGACTCACTAATTACACGAGGTACTTTCCACACACGCTTCACACCTGTTCTTCTTAGACGAAATAATTACATACTTTCTCTACTCTAAGGTGCAACTATACGACAACAACAAAATAGTGACAACGAAGTCCATAGCAATAATAGTAACAGCAGCAGCACACCACCACCACAATCATTAATACCATCACCACCAATAATTACAACAGCAATCACACACACACACACACACACACACACACACACACACGAGGAAGTACCAAGAAAGTTTTTTTTTTTTTCCATCCCAGACAGTCGGGGTAAAAAAAAATGCTACATAAGAAACACATGTCTTTTGCAACATATACACAGATGCCCCCCACCCTACACACACACACACACACACCGCATACTGCAACACTGCTAAACATTTCTTCCACCCCAGTCTCAGCATTTCTTCCTGTAGCGTATAATATTCATGACAGTATTCCAACAATTTTAAACATTTGTATTTGCACCACAACTAAATCCACACATAACCAACTAACTGATGGACCATGTATGTCTTTATAAAACCCTAAGTACACTCAATCACCTTTATCCATCACTCAGTTATTGAGAACCACGATACACTGAAGAAGAAGAAGAAGAAGAGGAACCAAGATATAGAGTGAAGAAGGTTATAAAAAAAAAAAAAACATGATCTGTAGAAATTGAGCATGTCCCAGCAACACGGTACAAGGACCCGACGGACTCAGCAGGCCAGTCTCCAGGAAGCTTGACACGAGGCAAGGACGCGGACCCGACTTAGAGATGGACGTGGGAATGACATAAACACGAATACTGTAGTTGACCAAGGAAGAATATTAAAGATGACACGTTTGGCTGAGCGAGCGAGCGAGCGAGAGAGAGAGAGAGAGAGAGAGAGAGAGAGAGAGAGAGAGAGAGAGAGAGAGAGAGAGATCCCTTGAATAATAAAACCACTGAATAAATACGCAAAAAAAAAAACATCTGTAGTTATCTTGACATGAGACTAAGCAACATACAGGAAAATAAAACAAAAATACATAAAAAAATAATAATCACGAATCAAGCAAGAAGAAAGAACCATCACAGAATATCCACCAAAAAAAAAAAAAAAAATTGAAAAATAAAACAAAAAGTCTCACACTCTTGACCTTCAAATGTACAGCTGTAGTAGCGATAGTGGCGGCTGTGATAGCAGTGTTGGTGGTGGTGGTGGTGGTGGTGGTGGTGGTGGATAGGCATCTCACATTATGTAACTCCAAACCACTGGAATACATCGCTTTCACCAACACATTGGATGGAGGACTAACTTCTATTACTCCCCTTCCTTTGATGCCTCACTTCAACACACACAGAGGGAGGAAGGAAGACACATAAGCAGGGAGGAGGAGGAGGAGGAGGAGGAGGAGGAGGAGGAGGAGGAGGAGGAGGAGGAGGAGGAGGAGAAGAGAGAAGAAGAGAGAGAGAGGAGAGGAGAGGGAGGAGAGGAGAGGAGAGGAGAGGAGAGGAGAGGAGAGGAGAGGAGAGGAGAGGAGAGGAAAAAGGATAGGAGAGGATAAGAGCGGAGAGAAGAGAAGAAAAGAGAAGAGAAGAGAAGAGAAGACAAGACAAGAGAAAAGAAGAGAGGAGAGGAGAGGAGAAGAGAGAAGAGGAGAGGAAAAAAGATGATATAAGAGAATAGGAGCCGAGAGGAGAGAAGAAAAGAGAAGAGAAAAGGATAGGAGAGGAAAGGAGAAAAGAGGAGAGAGGCGAGAAAAAGAAAAGGGAACAAAACAGAAGGAAACAGGACAAAAGGGAAGAGAAGAGAAGAGAGGAAAGCAGCAGGAGGAGAACCAGGGGGGCGACCGGGAAAATAACGAGGAGGAAGACGAGACGAAGCAAGAATAGACCAGGAAAGAAGAGAGGAATGACACACACAGAGACACAAGACACAGAGCGAGGAATATCAAGAAGAAAAAAGAAAAAGAAAAGAAAAGAAAAGAAAAAGAAAACCAAGACAAGGAGAGAAGGGAAGGAAAAACAAGGTACTCAAAGATCAAGACTCTCCATACTTGTGCTTAGGGCCTCTCCAGATAATGAAGAACCCTAATCACACTACTCCAGTCCCTTGATAAACCCTCGTCCACCTGGCCCTCGATCGCTTCTCCCCCACCCCAGTTAGCAAGACAAGACCGAGGAAACTTGATAAAAGGAAGCAACTACGTACAGTGAGAAGACTGGATGGGGCACTGAAGAGAGAGAGAGAGAGAGAGAGAGAGAGGGTTTCGGGTAAAGAGAGGCGGAAGAGAGTAGGAAAATAGTCGTTCCAACAGGGAGAAAAATGTATTGTGGTGGAGTGAGGGAGCGAATAAAGACAAGAAAAGGAAAAAAAAGTGTCTAATAAGAGTGTGTGTGCCTGGGTGGTATTAGCGGGAAGAAAAGGGCGAAAATGAAGAGATTTTGTAGGTGAAGGAGAGAGAAGGACAAGGAGGAGACGAGAAGAAAATGAGGAGTAAGAGAAACAGGAACAGGAACAGGAACAGGAAGAGAAGGAGGAATAAGTGGAGGAGAAGGAACGGTGATAAAGGAGAGGAGTAAGAGGAGGAGAAGGAGGAGAAGAAAGGAGAGAAGGAGAAGGAAGAGGAAGAAAGGCAAGGATTAGGACGGAAACCACAAAATGACACTCCAAAAAAAGTCCGAGCGTTTGTTTCCAGTTACATCTGCATTCTTGAAGGTACAACGAAAGGAGGAGGAGGAGGAGGAGGAGGAGGAGGAGGAGGAGGAGGAGGAGGAGGAGGAGGAGGAGGAGGAGGAGGAGGTGGAGGAGGAGGAGGAGGAGGAGGTAAAGGTGGAGTAAGACAAGGAGGAGTAGGAAGCGGAGAGAAATACAATTGCTAAAAGTGAAAGAAAAGAGGAGAGTTTTCGTTAAGATTCCAACTCCAACTCTCCATTTCCGCCGTGTTTGTCCGCGGCCTCCATACCCGAACCAACTCTTTCCGAGGCTGTTTCCTTTTAATTCATTCAAGTTGGCAACAAAAGACAGAGAAAGAGAGCTTCAAACATACAAATACACGCGGTGCCTTTTCTATTTTCCTGTTCCTTCTTCCCCACTCCTGATAAGCTTCCTCCGTCATCGCCTCCTGCAGGTATAAAGAGAAGGGAAAGGTGACCCTGGAGGAGGAAGGGAAGGAGATGATTGCTAGGCGGTATTCATCAAGTCTTTAGGGGAAGAGTGGACGGGAAAATAGAAAGAGAAAGAGACAGAGGAGAGAGGAACCAGGAAAAGGGAAAGAGGAATGAAGGAAAACAGTAAGGAAGGTATCATTAAGACGTGCAGGGAATGTAAAGGACGGTGTAGATGCCTGTGGGGCAAAGGAGAACCAGCAGGCGTGGTGTGGATAAGGAAGTATAAGAGATTTGAGGGAAAAGGAATAAAGAAACTGAAGATGATAAGAAAGAAATGTCATGAGAAAGTTTATGTGTGGAGGAATAGGGGTGTGAAGAGTGTGTGGAAAATGTGTAGCCCCCGTTCACCTATCAATAAATGGGTAGTGGGGGGGTGATGTAAGCCGAGGCTCTGTGACCTCTGCTGTGTCTCTGCGCGTGGTGAATGAGTGGTCTTCTTCATACCCAGGAGATCGGTCACTGTAATATCGGAGCTGTTTCTATAAGGCAACAGCTGGCTGACTCTTGAGGCCAGGACACACACACACACACACACACACACACACACTAAGGAAGGGTACACAGCAAATGAAACTTATTAAAACTTCTATGAGAGTAAAAAAAGGCTAGCAAATTTTTTTTGAAAGATTACTATGAAGACTTTTCTCTTAATTCCCCGAAAGCTACAAAAGGGAAACTAGTTGTCGGAAATGTCGTGGTCATTAAAGAAGCATTGACAAAAATGTGGCAAAGTTCTTTTTTTAAACTTACAACACATTGGAAAGAGGAGGAAGAGGAAGAGGAGGAAGAGGAGGAAGAGACGAAGGGAGAGAGAGAGAGAGAGAGAGAGAGAGAGAGAGAGAGAGAGAGAGAGAGAGAGAGAGAGAGAGAGAGAGAGAAAGTAAAGGGGAGGAAAAGAAATGAGAAGGAAGGAAGGGGAGTGTGGGTGAATCTTCCTGTCAAGTATTTTTCTGTCATGGGTGGCGTGGTGCGGCGCGGGATTCACTCTTTATCTCTGTCTCTGCTTCTGTCGACCCACCACCATGAAATGAGATTTGCTTTAATGTCACTCGTCGTCACTGCCAAGCGCCATGATTTGAGGTAAAGAATGTGTTTTATGTTTCTTCAGAGATTTTTTTTTTTTTTTACGTAGGAAAGAGGGCCAGCCAAGGGCAAAAAAAAGAAAGTTAGAAAAAGGCCCACTTGAGCGCTGGCTCTCCAAAGAGTTCAAAAAGTGCCAAAACCATCAGCCAGAATTAGGGAAGCAAATGCCTCGATACCTCCCTCTTAAAAGAAGACAAGTTGTAGGAATTCGGAAATACAGATGCAGGGAGGGAGTTCCAGAGTTTACCAGTGAAAGGGATGAATGATTGAGCGTACTGGTTAACTCTTGCATTAGAGAGTTGGACAGAATAGGGATGAGAGGAAGAAGAAAGCCTTGTGCAGCGTGGCCACAGGAGGAGGGGAGGCATGCAGTTAGCAAGATCAGTAGAACAGTTACCATGAAAATAGCGATAAAATATAGAAAGGGATGCAACATTTCGGCGGTGAGAAAGAGACTGAAGACAGTTAGTCAGAGGAGGGGAGTTGATGAGACGAAGAGTTTTCGATTCCACCCTATCAAGCAAAGCTGTGTGACTGGAACCCCCCCAAACATGCGAAGAGTACTCCATACAGGGACGGATAAGGCCCTTATACAGAGTAAGCAGTTGGAGGAGCGAGAAAAACTGTCAGAGACGTCTCAGAACACCTAATTTTATAGAAGCTGTTTTAGCAAGAGATAAGATGTGAAGTTTCCAGTTAAGATTATGAGCAAAGGACAGACCGAGGATATTCATTGTGGAAGAGCGAGGCACTTTTATCGGGCACCAATTACGCTTATAATCAACGAACTCACTTTTCACAAACATTTTTCTTCTACGTTCTCATAAAAAAAAGATGCACGAAAGCTCAATTTGTGACGCAAAAACGAAAAAGCTGGAATGAATGAGAATATTTTACTGCATGTCCAACTTTGCGTAGATTAAAGCAACGCTGACTCTTCTGACATCGGCCTCCAGCCTTCCTTTGACCAGCACAGTAGCACTCAAGCCAAAACTGACGCATCCTGACTCCCGGGAACATTAGTTACCATGACAGATCGAACTAGAAGTCTCCAACAAGTAAGAGCGCTGCAGACCAACCGACAGTCAAGATCTCTCCCACTCATCCTTTCAGAACAACGATTAAAAACAAAAAACCTAAGTTCAACGCTCTTAAGCAATCATAAATTAGTGAAAAAAAAAGTCAAAAGAAAATGACAGAAAGGTAAACTTGTTATCCTTTCCTTGAGATAATAGTCATAAAAGGGTTTATTTTCACAATCTATTTTCTCTAATCTAACAGCCTTTTGTAAATATGTTATTGTGGGGTTCTATGTTCATATACAAAATCATGCTGCTCCTAACAATACAATAGCTGTCACGAACGGAGGAACATAATCCAAGTGAAGCATCTTAAGAATAAATTAATTGTATTTTTTATATCAAAGTTTATTAAGACATTACTTATTGAGAGAGAGAGAGAGAGAGAGAGAGAGAGAGAGAGAGAGAGAGAGAGAGAGAGAGAGAGAGAGAGAGAGAGAGAGAGAATTCAGTAGATTTGACTTAAACAGATGAGTAATTTACCTGAAATGAGGTGTAGCAGATGGCGGTGGGTGAAGGAAGGGACAAGTAAGGAGGAGGAGGAGGAGGAGGAGGAGGAGGAGGAGGAGGAGGAGGAGGAGGAGGAGGAGGAGGAGGAGGAGGAGGAGGAGGAGGAGGAGGAGGAGGAGCAAGAGGAGGAAGAGGGGCAGGAGAGGGACCAGGAAGAAGAGAAGTAGCATCTGGGTGTTGGAGAAACTTATCTAATTAGAGAAAGACAGGTAAGAAGGAGGGATAGGGAGGTGAGGGTGTAGTGGACAGCGCGTGTTTATGAGACAGAAAGACTAATTGAAGGAAGAAGCAACAACTCAGCGCAGAGAAGAGAGAGAGAGAGAGAGAGAGAGAGAGAGAGAGGGGGTGTGTGTGTGTGTGTGTGTGTGTTAAATGTAAACAGGATTAAGAATAGATAGATTTGTTAGTCATAAAAAGTATTGTTATGTATATATTGAAAAATAATCATTACAGAATAAAGGCGCTCAAGGAATAACGTGGGAAAGTGCAATGTGGTATCATAACCAAAAGAACCTCTCTCTCTCTCTCTCTCTCTCTCTCTCTCTCTCTCTCTCTCTCTCTCTCTCTCTCTCGCCGTATGTTTCCTTTTCTCCCTCACATATTTACTAAACTCTTTCTTTCTCAAATGTACACCTTTTTTCTTCAATTCTTTCTGGTTTCATCTCCTGCCATTTTTCTTTCCTTCCTTTCCTCTTTCCTTTTCTCTTGCTTCCCTCTTCTAATCGTTTTTTATTTATTTATACATTACTTACAATCAATCTTGGTCATTTTACATTTTAAAGGTGTATTATGGGTACAGCCTTTCTTAAAACCTTAGCAGTAGTAGTCTAAATTATGCTTAAGAGTTATAGATTACAAATTAAATCCAGGCGTTCACAAACATTTTGAACATTTGCAGTCCACACTCAGCTGTTTGGGTTCACCTCAGTATCCCTCCCATCCTTTTGTGTTGCCTTCCTCAACGAACAAGAATATTTCCTTCCATTAACTGTTGGTCATTATTTAACGCGCAACATCCTCTTTCTGACAACAAATCCTCACTGTCTTTATAATTTGTCTACTTTTGTTTAACTCTCTCTCTCTCTCTCTCTCTCTCTCTCTCTCTCTCTCTCTCTCTCTCTCACAATGGTACAGTGTTACTTCTTGCTCCAATTAATCTTTCCCCCCACAAACACATTCGCCATCCACCACAGTCCCTCACCTCTCCCTCCCTTCCTCTTTCCTGTCCTTCTCTAATTAGGTAAGTTCCTCCAACACCCAGATGTCACTCTTCCTCCTCCTCCTCCTCCTCCTCCTCCTCCTCCTCCTCCTCCTCTTCCACTGCACTACACTGCACATCTCCTCCTCCTCCTCCTCCTCCTCCTCCTCCTCCTCCTCCTCCTCCTCTTCCTCCTGCTGCTGCTGCTGCCCATCACTTGTCCCTTCCTTCGCCTCCCGCCATCTGCTACACCTCATTTCAGCTAAATTACCAATCTGTTTAACCAAAATCTGCTGAATCTCTCTCTCTCTCTCTCTCTCTCTCTCTCTCTCTCTCTCTCTCTCTCTCATTTTTCGTCATTCAAATTCCGTAGACATATGTCAAAGAGAAAGAGAGAGAGAGAGAGAGAGAGAGAGAGAGAGAGAGAGAGAGAACACTCCAAAAGGAAAAGGAAAATTTTCAGAATAAACGAAAAAAAAAAACACTTTCTTCCTCTCTTGTCTTCCAAAGAAGAAGAGAAAAAGTCAGGGAACACGCACACACACATTTCTCTCGCTCTCTCTCTCTCTCTCTCTCTCTCTCTCTCTCTCTCTCTCTCTCTCTCTCTCTCTCTCTCCTTTTCTTCGTATTTCTATTTCTTCCTCCTCTCTCTCCAACTTCCTGCTTCCTCTTATGACCTCACTCAACTCAACGTCTTACTCTCCCTTACCACTCCCTTCCTTTCTTCACACATAACCTCTAACTACTCTCTCTTCTTTATTTGTCTTCTACACCTTCTTTTCTTCGTCTTTATTTTCCCATGTCATCATCCCGCTCTTACCCTTCTTTCTCTCTCTCTCTCTCTGCTATAGTAGAGGTCACCTAAACTACTCTGAGGTTTTCCTATGAGCATTCCAAGACATTCAAGATACGTCCCTTCCCCGCCAGGAGCCAGCTGTGTGCCATAACCATCTTGTCATCGCCTCAGCCACTCAAAACATGCCGCTTGGGCCATCAAAGCAAATGAATAGCCCTTCGGAGGCACCAGTGGTATGAATAATGAAGCCTGAATTCAACTTCTTCATTTGCGATTTGGGTATAGATAGAAGCTTTCAGGGAGTCATGTTTCAATATTTAGGACTTTAGGTAGTAGGAGTAATAAAAGTATCGTCAATATAGCAGTTTTACGACACTGTTGCTTCGTGGAGTAAGTCTGGAAAGTCAAACCACGTGACGGAAAAGATGCAGGAAAACATCAGTATCCGTATGATTCTAAATTTTTAAGCTGAAAGAGAAATACATATGGAAAATCAAAGACTGCATACCTCACGAAAGGAAAGCACACTCAAACACAAATACCAACACATACCACACACACACACACACACACACACACACACACACACACACACACACACACACTCGATAAAAAAAAATGGTAAAGAAAAGTTGGCCGCCAGAAGGGAGGCTCGTTAAATGTCAGACTTGAGAACACTCCCCTTGCTCGTCTGCCGCAGCCTCAGAACCTTGGAAAATTGAAGTGAAGCATCAATGACAAGGTTTCGGTTCCGTGCTCAATCTATAAGAATGAGACGAAAAGGAAATATTTGACGTGAAATAAAATAGGATATAAAAGTAAATGACAATGCAAAAAACATAGCGTGAAATACTAGAATCTCTGAATGTTAAAAAATATATGACTTTCAAAATTAACACACACACACACACACACACTTTGCAAGCACTATATTGCACTCTACTATATTAAAGACAAAATATCAACGCAAACACATTAGAAAAAGCGAGGGAAATTAAAACTATGCAAATGATAAGCAGCCGTTGTGGTGGTGGTGGTGGTGGTGGTGGTGGAAGAGGATACGCTGTAGCGAGCGTTGATAAGAGTAATGTCAGCAGGTCAGCAGTGAAGGAAAGGAACACGAGGAGAGGGAGGAAAGAGGAGATGCTAATGGCGAAGGACATAAGATATTCTACCACAGAAATGAGGAAAGAAAATAATCGCGGGCAATGGATGAAGAAGGAAAGAAGGGAAGTAAAAGCATGAAAGAAAGATAGCGAGGGAATGGAACGAACAAAGAACGGAGGATGGCAGATATACCGAGAAGAAAAGAGAGGGAAGAAAGGAGATGATAAAAGGGGAGAGATAGCATAAGGGGAGAGGAACAAGGAATGAATGGAAAGAATGTGCACACATATCTAGCAGCAGAGGAAGCGGACACCAAATCACCAAATCACAGAGAATAGGTGAGGAGGGAATAATTCAAGGCAACACTGGTAAATGACATAGTGAGAATTGCGAAGTTCGTCTATTTACAGCCATGTCACCTTCAGGAGTTCCCAAAATAGAAATTGACATGAGAAAGGCAAATTAACATGATGAAAAAAGTAAATATTTGTCGAGGAAAATGTCACCATCGTCAGTTCCACCACCATTTCAAGCGTTAAAATGTATCATTTCTTTTGTCCCAGCCACTAGCAAGACATAAATAATTCTCTGCCTGACGGCTACATGATATTTAGTAAGAAAGAAATGTAACGTGTGTGTGTGTGTGTGTGTGTGTGTGTGTGTGTGTGTGTGTGTGTGTGTGTGTCAATAACAGCAACAACAACAACTCCTCCTCCTCCTTCTCCTTCTCCTCCTCCTCCTCCTCCTCCTCCTCCTCCTCCTCCTCCTCCTCCTCCTCCTCCTCCTCCTCCTCCTCCTCCTCCTCCTCATCATCATCATCATCATCATCATCATCCTCTCTTCTCCTTTTCCTCTCATAATTAGATGTAGTTACCAAACAGACTCGAAAGGACCAAGAGGTCTGTTGCTGTTTGACTTTTCTTTGTATTCCTTTGTATTCCTCCTCCTCCTCCTCCTCCTCCTCCTCCTCCTCCTCCTCCTCCTCCTCCTCCTCCTCCTCCTCCTCTTCCTCCTCCTGTTCCTCTTCTTCTTCCTCCTCATAATACTACAACCTTAGCGGGTCATGTCCTCGTTTTTTTAAATGTCATTTGTTTACTTTTACAGCAGGACAAAGACCAGCAGATCCACTGACGCTTTGCAATGAAACACGCGATGAAAAAGGAACACGAAGGGTGGAAAGTGGCACAAACAGCTCGTGCAAGTGATAACAGATCAAAGAGATAAGAAAATATCATACAGGATATTTTCCATTTCCTTTGTGCGATAAATAGCTTTACATTTAACTCACTCTTTTTCTCTCTTGGCTTGGCTTTCCAATGTATATTTTCTTATGCGAGATGCAATTCTTGTAACTCCATTAAATGTGAACGCACAGTGTGATATACCGATAGATATGTTGCGTCTAGCTAATGGGAGGATGTCTAGGGGTGTTTTCCGCTGGTGGAAGGTGTGTGTGTGTGTGTGTGTGTGTGTGTGTGTGTGTGTGTGTGTGTGTGTGTGTGTGTGTGTGTGTGTGTGTGTGTGTGTGTGTGTGTTTGCTCAGGTGTATTTTGCAGAAGAATCTTTTAGTTGTGTTTGAGTGGAGGAGGCACGATGTTAATATAAAGTGAAGGAGTTGGACAAAATGTGTGAGGTACTGATTTGTTTTACTGGTATGTTTATTATCCAAGAAGGTCAGAAGCGAAATGAAACAATGAGAATATGTATCACTGCATGTACTAATTAAATAATGTTGTGTGCACTCCATGGATGTGTCAGCCGTAACGCAGAACCTTTAGGTTCCTCGACACAAGGCAAAACGTCAGCATGGTCTGAAGTGTTGGTTGAAATCTCGGTATGCAGTTCCCTTAAAAGCTAAATTAACGACTGGTTAGTATTTAGTATTTGAAAAGATTCATCTGAGTACGACGTGGTGAGCTTTTGCCAAGTCTCTGTGCATATCACTGATCACTATGTTCACATTGTAATTAATTAAACAAAAATCCGAAGACTGTCACTCTCCATTCATCCACACAACCTACAGCCATTCCTATAGCAAATGAAAGGAGTAATGCAGTATCCACAATCACTCTGCCGCCTCCTGTAGGTTGAAGGTTCTCACGATTATCACTTACCTGAAATAGAGACAAATAATATTAGGATAACACACACACACACACACACACACACACAAATACACACACCCACACACACACACACACACACGATTACCAACACGAAACACTGAAGAAACAGACGAACGAACACAGGGAGGGTGAGCAGTATGTCTGCAGCATCCCTTCACTAGATACCTTCCTGAAGTGGCAGGTGTAAACTGTGAGTCACGCTTTTCACCCGCATTCTCCCTTATAAGTTCTTTTCTTCTCTCCCTCTCCTATGCAAGATTACCTATCAACTACGTGGTTGGAAGACTGAAAGTTCATTACCTACACTATCTTAATTAACTTTCATCCCCAAGGTGTTTCCAGGAAAGCTGCGACACGTGTAACTTCTCTTTTTTTCTTCCTACTTTGAAAATTCTTCGTAAATTTAATTATGTTCAGGAATGTAAACCTGAGTCTTTTACAAAGGAATTCCCGCATCAGATGTCACGCGCTCAGCGACATACTGTACACCACGACATACGCCGTCAACATTTCCCACAATACTAGTCCCACTTCTATATCTCTCTCTCTCTCTCTCTCTCTCTCTCTCTCTCTCTCTCTCTCTCTCTCTCTCTCTCTCTCTCTCTCTCTCCATCTATCTATCTATCTATTCATCTATCTATCTATCTATCTCGTTACGTTTTCCTGGTAAGCTTTTTCTGTTTTACTCTATCCCTCTGGTGAGATTACCACTTTTCTACATAATCTCCATTTTCATAGTTTTTCTTGATATTTTCTCCGTTCCTTCCTCCTTTCATCCCAGTGCTCTTCATTTCCAATTCTTCTCACCATTTTTTCTTCGCCTGACACGTGCGTTTTTCTCATCTTGCTAATTGCTTGCTGCCCTGAACGTGAAATCCTCGGGAGCTTCGTGCTTTCCCTGACTGTCTGGAAAACATGGTTGAAGGACACGAAAATATCTACACTCACAATATTTAATTATTTATCTAACTGTATATGTAAATGCGGGTTGTGATCTCATTTAAAGATCACAAACTGTCAATGAGGGTCTTCTAATGAAATCCTTTTTATTTTTTGTTTACTTCTAGTTGTTATAACCAATATCAGATACATGTCAATATTGCGCTTTTTTTGTTATATGGATCAGTTTAGGTGTGTTTTGTTATCCGAGACAATTGCCAGTATCCCTGTCTCTATTCTTTTATACTTTATCAATCTTCACTTTCAATCCAAAGTTTGATGTTACGGTTATGTGCGCAACGACCCAACATGCTCCCGTGTCCACACTCCTGAATCTTCCGAATTTTCTACCGTCTGGCTATGACTAGAGTCACTCCCATACTAAATCTATCTGTGATGTATACCCCTATGCTCAACTCATCTGCCTTTAGAAAAGAGTTCCTCAACTATTCAACTTCCAAAGGAATCTATCCTTTCCCAGATATCTTCATTCTTGGAAATATTAATGTTCACCATCAGATTTGGCTTTCCTCTCCTTTCATTGACCAACCTGCTGAACTTTGCTATCCTCCACGATCTATAGCAACTGGTCCATCACGCTAGTCGTATTTCTGACAATGATATTCTATATTTTACTGGAAACGCTAACTACGTCCTTTTATACAAAGTGAGATAGAATTTTGTGAACTTTATTCTTTAAATGCCAATTAAAAGTTTTAATGATATGAATACAAGATAATACATAAAGAAATTATTCTATATTGTAGTGGAATTCGCTGATTTCTCTGCTGGATTGTATTAGCTGGCCTTTGGAGAGGAACCCACTGGAAATAATCAAGGAAAACTGAGGACATTCCTTGTGAAAATTATCATACTGAACCACAGCCTACTGCCATTAACATATGAATATATTAAACTCACATTACCTACTTGAAAAATGAAGGTACATCCATCCATTAGTCAGTCAAATAATCACAACTCACTCACTCACTCAATCACTCACTCACTCACTCATTCCAATGAAACAAATATACATACAAACTTAATT
>NC_059291.1:1815000-1820000 GCF_017591435.1 Portunus trituberculatus
TGCAGCCTCAAAATCTTCACACTTTCTTTTCTTTATAACTTCCTGACTTTCCACGTGTGACTTTTCATCTGTTGGTGAAATATTTATTGTTGCAAACTTCATTTTTAATCATATTTTATCAGGTCTCTCTCTCTCTCTCTCTCTCTCTCTCTCTCTCTCTCTCTCTCTCTCTCTCTCTCTCTCTCTCTCTCTATCTATCTCTCCATCTCAATACAAGGCAAGCTGATACATTTTCTACATTGGTGTGTGTGTGTGTGTGTGTGTGTGTGTGTGTGTGTGTGTGTGTGTGTGTGTGTGTGTGTGTGTGTGTGTTGGATAAAACAAAGATAAATCTGAACCTAGGCCCACCTCTTTCCATTCCCCTTTCATCTCCCTCCCCTTCCCTTCCCTCTTCCTTTCCCTTTCCTAGCAGTGGGGAGCGTGACACAGCCGAGAGAAAGCTTGCCCAAGGCCGCGACTGAAGAGGTAATTTCCTGGTGGGTAAGGCGAATAAAAGAGAAAACCCTGCCAAGTGTGTGATGAGCTCCTAAACGTGCGAGTAGGAGAGCAGGGTAGCGCAGAGAGTGAGGGCAAATGAGAAGGATGGGGGGATGGGCATACACTAATGGGAACTGAGGTCTGTGTGTGTGTGTGGGGGGGGGTGTTTGTGTGTGTTGTTCCACTTCTCCACCTACTAAAAACTGTAAGAGAAAAACAGTCAAATGAACGAAAACAGGCACAGACACGTTCTCCCTAATACCCTACAGTCCGGGAAAAAAAAAAAGCATGATACACTAGGAGAGAAAATTGAACAACGGGCAGACGTCCACGCGTAGATTCGAATCCCACCACAAACCGCCTTGTTACTTTCCCATTTGTCGAGTGGTTTAAAGTTACCTACATTACATGGGGAGCCGGTGGGATTGGGTAGACGTCCACGCGTAGGCTCGAGTTCCACCACATACCACCTTGAGGCTAAGCCATTTGTCGAGTGGTTTAAAGTTACCTACATGTCACCATGATACCAGGTTCTAGGTGGTTACACCGAAGATACCTTTGGGCAGTGATATGGGCCCTAATATGGGTACCACTATAAATAACACTGCCTGTGCCACTAATGGTGGAAGCTGAACAGCGCTTCCCACACACTCTTCAAGTGTGCCTACAGGCGCTATAGGCCATAACATAAAAAAAAAAAAAAGAAAGATATGCCAATCCAGAACATGGTCACAAGTTATACAAAAAAAAAAAGGAAAAATGTCTTGAAATCTCTCTCGTAAATGAATAAGTGTGAGTACGAGGAGTGAGTTTCACAACTTTATTGTGATACAGTGTAGTCAAAGATAGTGAAGAAAGACTGACTTATTGGTACTGGCTCCACAACAACGATTTGGCGTGGCGCCGCGTGGGAGCTCTTGGTGTGATAATTTGTCCTTCCACCATCTGACCAGTCTGTTATTACTTAAGGAAGCTGTAGTCAAGCAAAGGATCTATTACCGCCATGACTGAATCTCTCTCTCTCTCTCTCTCTCTCTCTCTCTCTCTCTCTCTCTCTCTCTCTCTCTCTCTCTCTCTCTCTCTCTCTCTTCTTCTTCTTCTTCTTCTTATTATTATTATTATTCTTCTTCTTTTCTTAGTCCATCAATAGGAAACTGAACGACATTTCTTTCCTATTGATGCGTAATTTCACAAATGTTAGTTTGACGATATAAATGAAAAATCTGAGTGTGAGTTGTTGATGTCCATTTTTTTCACCTTCTCTATCTTTCATGTCTGGTTTTCTCTAGTCAGTGGATTAATAACATCTTCAGTCGAGGACGCTGGACGTGTCAAGGGTGAGCCAATACCACACACACTGTTTTTCCCGAACTGTCGCACCCGATTCACCTCAGAAACGACGAGATCCCGAGGGAGGAGGAGGAGGAGGAGGAGGAGGAGGAGGAGGAGGAGGAGGAGGAGGAGGAGGAGGAGGAGGAGGAGGAGAGTAAAGACACGATGCAAGCTCTGACACATCTGGAGAGGTTGAGACATGTTGGTGCTCTCTCTCTCTCTCTCTCTCTCTCTCTCACACACACACACACACACCAATATTTCCTTCCCCTGTAATACGCAAGGGGAGCTAAATAAATACCAGTGTACCTCATAAAGATAGACCAGCACGCAACCAGACACTCGCCACGCTATTCATAAGCAGATTTACGTGGGCGAGGCAGCAGCGATGAGGCAAGACACTCATCCTGAAGGAGCCTGAGTGAAGCTGAAGAAAACGAGGAAGAGGGAAGAAAGAAGCCAGTTGGGTCGTGGCATAAAGTTGAAGCAAAAGAAAAAAAAGTGAAAAGGTAAAGAAAAAAAAATCCACGAAGGTTTCCCGACGCTCTTTTAAATAATTCGCCTGGAGTTTCCTGGCTCGTCGACGAAAGCGATGCTGAAAATACCTCCTCCTCCTCCTGCTGCCTGGCCTGGTCCGGTCTGGTCAAGGCTCTCTGCGTGGTGTTCTCCTGCAAAAGAACGGGTTTTTTCCTCTGACCACGAAACTCACCCATGAATGAATGGATGGCCGGCGTACATGGGTAAAAAAGATAATATATATGTACGTAAGTGAGAAGGAAAATTGGAAGGAGAGTAGACTGAAGAAGAAAAGCCAGTATGGAGGTGTTGGTGTTGGTGGTGGTAGTGGTGGTGTTGGTGGTGGTGGTAGCAGTGGTGGTGTTGGTGTTGGTGGTGGTAGTAGTGGTAGTGTTGATGGTGGTGGTGGTAGCAGTGGAGGTGATGGAGGTGGTGAGTCCTAAAGTCTAGACTGCCGTGAACGAGTGATGGATGCAACACGTGATCCATTTATCTGATTGGTCTATTCAGTGTGTTGTTGTGAAGACGTTGTGTGAGTCACGAGTCACGGCATGGCGGGAGGCGAGAGGGAGGAGAGGACGAGAGGGAGGAATGGGGTTATTCAGGCAGTGGAAGGAAGGCACGGCTGGGTGGTGGAGGCGGTTGATTAAGAGATGGAGACTATGTAGTCTGGGCAACAGGATGAGGAGGTTATAATGTAAAGGAAGAATATTTTAAGGTTTGTGACAACGAAGACAAAAACATGAAAAGAATAGGTAGAGCAATAGGAATAAGAGAAAAGACGGTGATGTGGCGATGGAGGAACTGAAACCAAAATAAATAAAGGATATACAAAGGTGCAAGTTTATTTATTCGGTGAGAAAATAAGGAATTGCCAAGATGGTTGAAGATATTTTAAGAAGAAAGTAGGAGAACGGGACTTGTTAAGTAAAAAGGAGAGAAAGGATGACGGGAAGGCAAAAAGAAAAGAGAGAAGAGATACACACACACGTCTCCAGTTCATCCCTTTCATCAACATTACACGTCTATCGTTCCATGAAACACATTCACATTCCTCTCTCCATCGTAACTGTTTAGCCAGCAGCCTTAAAGTGTGTGTGCGAGAGAATGAAGAAGAGGAGGAGAGGAGAGGAGAGGAGAGGAGAGGAGAGAGAGAGAGAGAGAGAGAGAGAGAGAGAGAGAGAGAGAGAGAGAGAGAGAGAGAGAGAGAGAGAGAGAGAGAGAGAGAGAAATAAAATCCTGTATCACAACACGCGTAACAATCGAGGTGCTAAAAACGTAGAGAGGCAACGTGGCCTTATGGGTATTTGCATTTCATCTTGACTCTTTCTGTTTAGCGAGAGAGCCACTAATTGCCGCTCCGATCCCTGGCAAACGCACAACACATGTTCACAAAGGAAGGTGGTTTATTAAGTGTTTCGTTACTCATCTCCCCCGAGAGTTCAATATGGAAGGAGTATGGAAATAAAGCGATAATTGATGAGAAGTTGTAGTATTCTTTGAAATGGGAGATATGGAAGGGCCATACTAGTTAATATGTGCACTATTGAGCTGGATTGAATAGCGATGTCTTCTGAAAGTTGTGTTGAGCACCAGGACTGTGGGAGGGAGAGACATACACAGCTAGCCATGTCAGAAAGCCAGTAATGATCAAAGTAACAGTATGGCAAACTCAGAAAAAAATAAAGGCATTCATCAGTCAGAATGTTGCGACAGAACCCTGCTGCTAGGAACACTTGAAAAGCTAAGAGAGTAAAAGTAAGAGTTATTATTGATAGTTAGAAGGAACACTGGTCGCCTGAACAAAGGAAAGGCGGCAGTTCCAATACAGCAAATTCCAATATGAGAGGTGGAGATCAGCAAACACGGTAAAGTTTTGAAGAGGCAAGGTTTTCAAAGCTTGCTCGTGTATCAAGGATTACATCAAGATTGCAAATTTAGCTTCGAGGTTTTCCGGGAGAGGAAGAATATAGCAAATACCAGAAACTGAGAAAAGGTGAAATTAAATCAAAGTGGTGAATGTGAGGGAGTATGAAGCCCAGTTCCATCCAGTGCTGAATTTCCTGCGTAATTAATTTGAGAAGCAAAGAATATAACAATAAGATCTTATGGACAAAATTGTAATGCTCTGAACAGATAATGAAACTTGAGAAAGGAAGGAAACACACACACAGTAAATTGCCTAGGGACAAGAAGAGATACCGGGAAAACTACTGAAAATATATTTGTGTGGATGGTAGAAATCTTGTCAAGCTTGCGAGGAAATTCATTTTAACAAAAGCATGTGAGGAAAACAGTAAAGATAACTACACAGAACTTTGTAGAAAAATACATTCATAGAGAGATGGATTGCTATGGATTGTATATAGAAAAGGAGAAAATAAAGAGAAATCTCCTTCGTGTGGCCATGCAGGAAATATTTCGTGAGTCCAGAAACAGGCAGACGAAGAAGACCTCCAATTAATTACAAGTGTCGTGAACAGATACCCTTGCTTGGTGGGAAGGACTTAAGGCAGGTGTCGGGGCTCACAAGTCTGACTGTTGCTAGGGGATCACACACACACACACACACACACACACACACACACACACACACACACACACACACACACACACACACATACACACAAAACATCTTCATTTACATGTGTACCTACTTCCAGCAAATAACGTAT
>NC_059291.1:1822500-1855000 GCF_017591435.1 Portunus trituberculatus
TAAGTAAAGCATTCTGAAATAGTGGAAGTGAACTACAGAAGTGATTGAAAATATGAACCAAAGGTAAAGGATTGAAAGAGATCAGTGGTTTGGTTCCTCCTCACCTTTCCAAAGCAGTGTTGCTTTTCTTTTCAAATATATACAAGGGAAGAACACCTTTCTCAACCTGCAAGTCCTTCCACTTCGTTGTCCGAGAGATAGAGAGTCACAGAAATCAAAGTAAAGGTCTTAATCGTAAAATAAAAGATGCAATACCGATGAAACGTTCTCCGCAATACAGCCACCAGGAGAACCAATAGAACAAGGAAGGCTGAGGCAAAGAATCGCGGCCTTGACTCGTGCCTCGGAATAAGATGATGGATGCTGCACCGGAAAAGGAATGGCGTCTCTCGTGAGCTTTTATTAATGGATTGTCTTGCAGTGCGCTCTCTCCTCCGTCTGTTGCACCTTCTCCTCCAGCCGTACCTCCACCACCCATTCCCTTTCTTCACCCCATTTCTCCTTGCCTCTCTCTCTTGTTCATCGCAGCTACACGCCCGTCACAAGCCCATCCAATGCCTCCCCTCCATACCCAATACTGAGAGCATCTATATATAATAACGGACCATTTGTTCAACATTCGCAAATAGATGACCCGCTCGTTCACTCAGTCTCTCTCTGTCTAGCTGTCTGTCTGTCTGTCTGTGTCTGTCTGTGTCTGTCTGTATCTCTCTCTCTCTCTCTCTCTCTCTCTCTCTCTCTCTCTCTCTCTCTCTCTCTCTCTCTCTCTCTCTCTCTCTCTTTCCATACACATAAACTAGAAAGTCATACCGTGCTTATAGATATAGAGGAGAACATGAAGAAAAACAAAAAGAATAAGAACAGGAAGAACGAGAAAAAAAAGAAAGAAAGAAAGAGGAAGAGGATAAGAAGAGATAAAGTGAGTGAAGGATTAAAAGCAATTAAAGAAGTAAGAAGAACTTGAGCCTGCAAACAAAACGTCAGCATCACCGTCTCAAAAGAAGGTCGGAAGTTGGAGCTGCGAGAAGAGGCAGCGGCTGATCCCGGAGGACTCTGCATTTCTTTGGCAGAGTCCAGAGGTGGTGAAGTGGACTTATGCGGGTGTTGGCATCGACCAGGTGCGTGACACTTTGGTATATAGTGGCACCTTCATGTATCCATTTGAGCCTTTACGCGTCCACTTCTGTACTCAACTGCTGTGATCTTTAACCAGTAATCCACGAAGCAACTGCAGGTGTACTGGTTAGGCTTGGTTAGTTAGGTTAGGTAAAGATCAGGTTAGTTAGGTTAGGTTAGGTTAAGTTAGGTTAAATTTGATTAAGATTTGATTAGGTTGGGTTAGGTTAGGATTAGGTTAGGATTAGGTTAGGTTAGGTTAGGTTAGGTTAGATTAGGTTAGTTTAAGTAAGGTCAGGTTATGGTTAGGTTAGGTTAAGTTAAGTTAGGTTAAGTTAGGTTAGGTTAGGTTAGGTTAGGTTAGGTTAGTAAATTCAGGAAGGAAATTTGGTCTTCCATCAGGCAACGTGCAGAAGCCAAGTGTGACATCTGTGAGTATATCACTGTCATGTGTCACGCTATAATAACAGTGAACTAGATTGTCAATTTGCATGATTCTCCATTCGTGCATGCGAGTTGTATTTACGAACTGGTAACTATCACTCTGCTGGGCGTATGAAAGTTTATCAATATCAATTTGTCCCACTTTTAAATATTGATGAAGTGTCTCGCCCATTGTCTAGATTTTCCTTCTCTCTCTCTCTCTCTCTCTCTCTCTCTCTCTCTCTCTCTCTCTCTCTCTCTCTCTCTCTCTCGCTAGTATCTTAGTACTTAATTTCATTCTCTGTATTCAGTTTATTCTTTACCATTCCAACAAAAAAGCTTACTTTATTCCATTTCTCTGCACATACGCCTGATAATTATTCTTATGCAGAGATTTTTTTTCATATGCTTCTCTCTCCTTGAATTTCTGTTCTTCACTGGTGCTACTTTTACTTTCCCTGTTTCTCTCTCATCTTTAACTCAGACTTCCTCCTATTACTACATTTCACTACTTTCACAGTCTCACCTGGTCTACAATAAAATATGTATTTCTTTTCCCACGTTTTCACTCAATTCCCTGCAGGTTTAATTAATACGTACAAGGGAGGAGACGTGTGCCGTTTTTGAGCTCAAGTTACATACCTACTCCGCCGAAGGAAGAGGCAACAATGTGTGTGTGCATGTGTGTGTGTGTGTGTGTGTGTGTGTGGGTGGGTTTGTGTGTGGCTGTTTATTTACCTCCTCTAATATCGATGTAAGGCTTTTCTGTACTCGTAATCTAGAGTACAGTAATATAAAAACTAAAAGTACACCTTTGTTTACTTATTTCTATTTTTTTCATAACTTCATACCACGCTATATTACTTCCAGGAACTTTCACGCTTAATATCGATTGAAGTATATTAAGGAGCGAAGTAACGCTGACAGTACCAACTCGCAATCAAGAAACATAATTTACTTTCGATTATAAATTAACATAGCAACGTGTATTCCAAAGATCTTCAAATATACACAAGATCTTTTTTCTCCTTTAGCTTCTCGAAAATGAGTATAGCCCACTTTAGAGTTAAGCTGAAAGACTAAGGAATGAGAAGGGGAGAGAAGGAAGGAAGGAAGGAAGAAGGGTGATAAAGGAAAAATATGTAGAAACTGAAAGATGGTAGGAAAAAGATGAAAATTATGGGCAAGAGAGGAGAGAGGAGTAAAAATTATGGAAGCATATCGTAAAAATGTAAATGTAAGTTTCAATCTCTCTCTCTCTCTCTCTCTCTCTCTCTCTCTCTCTCTCTCTCTCTCTCAGGAAAAAGCAACACTAGTACACACCGTCCAATCGTCACAATGCTGCCAGACATTTTTCATACTCAGTGAGGCACAACAGACGCCACCAAGTGATGGAGAAACTGTGTTTACTCGGCAAACAAACAAAAAAACGTACAGTAAACCAACCATCTCACTCACCCTTTACACACACACACACACACACACACACACACACACACACACACACACTGATATCACTCACTCACCTACATATGCATGTGTAATGATACTTTTCGCTATCAACTGGAACATGCTTTACATCAGAAGGAACAGAGTTAGATATGACACTCATGAAGAATAACGGCTAAGATTCAGACACCAGCCACGCTAATTCTTTATCGGTTGCAAGGAGCAATGGCAGCATCGTAACTTATTCCGATTCACTATTGCCCGTTCCAATATCCTACCGCCATCACCACCACATCCACCGCTACCATCGCTACACTCACTATCACACAACATTACGAATTACAAAAACAAAAAAAATAACTTGAAAAGTGAAATAATGTTCATTCGGTGATACAGTCGCTGATCTTATTCCTGGTTCAGTTAGCAAGGTAGGTGGCAGGTGGTGATGTATTCACTCACTTACGGCCTAAGCAGACGTTCATGCAATACATCGCTCGCCATTTTGTTGAAAGCAAAGAATGTGACTCCTTCAATTTATGTTACGATCCACCGCTCCTCGCCACTGCCGCCGCTATCGCCATTCCCCGCCTCCCCTCCCATCTCTCCCTCTCGCCTTCCACCTGAGAGAGTTAGTGCAGCTGTCTCGGACATCACTCATACTAACTAATTTAAGTCTTATCTGAATCTAACTTAGTCTTTTCTAAATTCATTTTATCTAATGTTTTTTAATCTTCTCTTCCTGCAAATCTGAACTTGTTTACAGCTGCAATTTCTTTATCTTAGATTATAAGTTTTAACGTTCATCATTCTCATGGTAAGCTCATCAATTCTTTCTGCCATGGATTGTCTTGGCGAATTAGAAAAAGTTAGTTTCATAAATGTAACTATTGACATCATTACCAATGATACAATACAACATTTATATGATTTTTGTTTTCCTTCATATAAAGTAGTTTTAAGCTTGCATGGCAAACTACAAGTCTGCGAACATAGATTCGAATCCGACCTGAGGCTGTCGGCACACAGCTTACTCAACTGTACATCCTTTCATTGAGTTTAATAATAATTGAGAAAGTGGAGAAACTTGGAAAGGTAAAGTGTGGAAATTTGGATGCCGCAGTGGCCCTGATATCATCCATCACAGGCTTAAACACCAATGAGACGGTTATAAGAATATAAGAAAATAAAGCAAGCTGCAGGAAGCCGCCGAGGCCACGTGCAGCCACTGCAAATGCCCCGCCTTTACCTTTATCGTTACCAACCTGACACGTATCGCGCAGCGTTGAGGGCATCTCACAAACGTACCGGACAGCCACACAAATGTACATCACAGACCACACCACTGATAAATACTGCAAATTCCATCACACCCCACACACTAAGATTAAAATGTATCGAGGCTGGACAGCTCTGTCCTTCACTGTGCCCGTCTGCCTGTCTGCCCGTCTGCCTGCTGGAGCGCACGACAACCACCACCCCAAGAACCAAACTTCCTCTGAATAATGACACAAGTTGGGCAAGTTTAATGACTGTAAGCAGTAATTTCACTGATTTAGAACTCTCGGCAAGAAGCTATTTCGCCCGTTGGCCGCCGCGACACTCACACTGCGAGAAACGGACGCTAAGTAAGGAATAATGCCTCGTCCCGGGAAGTGGCAGGTCTCGCGAGGACACACCTGGGTGGAGAAATGCATGCTAAGTAACATTATACAGATAAGGAAATTTTCTCTCTCTCTCTCTCTCTCTCTCTCTCTCTCTCTCTCTCTCTCTCTCTCTCAACCTTAATATTTCAATTCACGCAACCCACAATACTTTCATTCCAGCCTGTCATGATCTGTGTAAGTAATGAAAGGTCACTTCCGACACACATCAGATTGGATATCATCTAACACACAATATACAATATACACATTTCCTCCACGTGCGGCGTTGTGCGGGAAAGCCGTCCAATCCAATCACGTTTAATCTGTAATACAAATGAAGTGTTCAAAATTCTCCTTGACTGCCGCCAGCACTCCCGAGGCGGCAGCAGCCAACTTGTGAAGTCATGGCGAATCAATTACCAAGGATACGCGGCGGTGCTTCTAGTTTTGGCTTCAGACCGGATTTCCCACCAAAGTTTGGTGAACTTTGCTCATCTTCTCCCAGGCAAAACGCTCTGAATATATATACAGCCGTTACACTATGAAAAAAGAAAAAGACAGATCTCTAAAACCGAATGAAGTGCAACGCTGAAATAATTGTGCTGTTATTATGTTACCGTTATTTGAGTGTGTGCGTGTGTGTGTGTGTGTGTGTGTGTGTGTGTGTGTGTGTGTGTGTGTGTGTGTGTGAAAGAGTATGTGAGTGTGTCTCTGTGCCTGTGCCCAACAATTAGCACATTCATGGCAATTCACGCAAAGTACCCTAATTCTTGCAATGAATAAACACACACACACACACACACACACACACACACGGTTCTCGATATTTCACTGTCCTAACATGTGACAGCAACCTCGCCTCACACTCCGCCAGCTCACCTCCTCGGTTGTCAATTCCCGTAACCTCAAAAAATATGCAGTTCACTATTTTTCCCCCACTAAGCGATGTGACTCCGAGTTATCTAATGTACTAAAACTTTCCTTTTTCTCAAGACGGAGAAGCTCGCGGTGACAAACGGAAGGTGAGGAGGTTGAGGCAGGGAGTTGAATTATTGACAATTTAGAGAGGGAAAAACACTATTCACATCTTACTTATCTAATTACTTTAAATAATTCATAGGTTTTTAAGGAATCAATGGTGAAATGACGGGTTTTATACCAAGGAGGGAAAAGCGAATTAAGAGCAAATAAGAGTAAAAGCGAGGCAACACATGTAAAACGTTCAAAGAGATGATAAAGAGAAGAACAAAGGAATGAATAATGGAACATGGAATAAGAAAAATGAGAGGAAAAGGATAGCAAATATACTCTCTCTCTCTCTCTCTCTCGTCCGACTTTTTCACCTCTCACATATTTCCCCTTGTCTAGTTGTCTGTCTCTCACACTCCTCTCTTCCCTTCCCTCTCCTCTCCCTCACTCCTTTCACCGCCTCTACATCCTCCCCTTTTTTTTTCTTCTTCTTTTCTTTCAGCTCCTCATTTTCTATTTAACTCTTCTTCGACAATTAATTTTCTTTTTATTCTGTCTTTCTTACAACCTGTCTTCTTCTCTCGACTTTCTAGAACTTTGTAAATTACTTAAAGTATGTCAGAGTAAGGAGCGGGATGTAGGCGAGAAGAAAGGAATGAAGGAAGGAGGAAGGAAGGAAGGAAGGAAGGAAGGAAGGAAGGAAGGAAGGAAGGAAGGAAGGAAGGAAGGAAGGCAGGCAGGAAGGAAAGGAAGGAAGGAAGGAAGGAAGGAAGGAAGGAAGGAAGGAAGGAAGGAAGGAAGGAAGGAGGAAAGGAAGGAAGGAAGGAAGGAAGGAAGGAAGGAAGGAAGGAAGGAAGGAAGGAAGGAAGGAAGGAAGGAAGGAAGGAAGGAAGGAAGGAAGGAAGGAAGGAAGGAAGGAAGGAAGGAAGGAAAGCAGGCAGGCAGGTAGGCAGGAAGGCAGGTAGGAAGGAAGGAAGGAAGGAAGGAAGGAAGGAAGGAAGGAAGGAAGGAAGGAAGGAAGGAAGGAAGGAGAATATAAGGAAAGAAGGCACGAAGGAAAAACAGAATGGAAGAAGGGAGGAGGGGAGATAGGAAAAGATGTGAGGAAGGAAGGAAAAAGGAAGGAAATGAGGAAGGAAGGAGGGAAGGAATTAATGAAGGAAGGAAGGAAGGAAGGGAGGGAGGAGGTGGTAACATGACACGCACATCGGAACATATCACTGCTGGAAATGAAAAAAAAAATAGTCACGCGCTGTAATTGGAAAAGATTTTTATCGGAAAAGTGACGTGCTAGGAAAAATGTAATTTGTGAAAAAAGTATCGAAGATGAAGAGGACTGACAAATTTCATATAAGAAGTCCTTGGAAGAGAGAGAGAGAGAGAGAGAGAGAGAGAGAGAGAGAGAGAGGATAAAAAAAATGAGAAGGACGAGAAGTGAATATGAAAAAAGAAGACAAAGACAAGACAAATGACAGACGTACACATAATGGAAGAGAAACAAAGAAGTGACAAAGAACAGAAGGGAAAGAACGAAAAGGAAAAAAAGTGAAGCGAGAGGAAAGAATAATAACACAAGATAATGGAAGAAAAAGGAAAACAATTAAAGAAATATAAGAAAATAAAAGAAAACCAGGAAAATAAAAGACAGAAAGACGTGATAGGAGAGGAAAAGACGAGGAGGAGGAGGAGGAGGAGGAGGAGAAGGAGATAAGGAGAAAGGAAAAAAGGAAGGAAGGAAACCAGCCAGGAAGAAAAAGAGAAGCAAAAAGAAGAAGCAAGGTTGAGAACATTGGTGAAGAGAACAAAGAAAATAGAGAAGAGTGTTTGGGAGAGGAGAAGGCGGAGAATGGAAAAGAGGGAGGAGTATGAAAAGGAGGAGGAGGCAAAGAGAAACAACACATAGCATAAAAAGGAATAATATGGAGGAAAGAAACAGAGGAAGAGGTTGTAGAGAAAGGAGAACACAAAGAAACACACGATGACAACACGAGAGCGTTTGGGAAGAAAAAGAGACCAACAAAATCTTGGACCGAAGGAGGAAAGGGAGGAGAAAGAACATGAGAAACAAGAACACCACGATCAGTAATATATAGAACAAGGGGATAAGGAAGAAGAGGAGAATGAGGCAGAGGAAGATCACAAAGAGAAGGAAAAAAAAAAAAAAAAAACGAGAAAGTATAGAGAGAGATGAAAAGGAGGAGAGAATGAAAAAATAAATAGTAAATAAGCGAAAAGGAAGGAAAAGAAAGAATAGTAGAAGTGAGAGAAAAGCGGGGAGGTGTGTACAGAAGAAGAAGAAGAAGAAGAAGAAGGAAAGAACGGAGAAGAAGAAGGAAAGAAAGGAAAAGGAGAAGAAAAAAGAGAGAAAATAAAGAACAGGAAAACTTGGAGCAATGTAAGAAAAAAAAAGAGGAAGAGGAAAGGAAACAAATTGAGAGAGAAGAAGAAGAAGAAGAAGAAGAAGAAGAAGAAGAAGAAGAAGAAGAAGAAGAAGAAGCAGAAGCAGAAGCAGAAGAAGAAGAGGAAGAGAAAAAGAAAAGAGAAACAAAAGAGAAATAAAAAGAAGTAAAGAAGAAAAGAAGAAAAAGAAAAAAAGAGAGAAAAAAAGAAATGCAGGCAGGTAGAGAAGAGGAGAGACTAGGAAGGAAGGAAGGAAGGAAGGAAGGAAGGAAGGAGCAAGAAAGAAGAGAGCAAAGCATCTAGGCAGGAGGTAATCTGGTGTAATCCTTGAGTCTTACTAATAGATCGTCAGGATGAAGCAGGACGGAGGAGAGAGAGAGAGAGAGAGAGAGAGAGAGAGAGAGAGAGAGAGAGAGAGAGAGAGAGAGAGAGACCACGAGGGAAGCAGACAGGAAAAGAGTGAGAAAGTGAGGGAGGAAGGTGGAGAAGTGGGGGAGGCGTTGAGAGAAAGATAGAAGACAAAGGGGAGGCTCAGCTTAATACGCATAACCCACGCACACCTTTATTACCCACTAACTTGACACAGACACTTTTTTTTGGCTCTCTCCCCTTGACGTCTTCCCGAGTGATGTTGAGCGCTGAAGGGAAGACGGGGTAAGAGGAGGAGAAGGAGGAGGAGGAGGAGGAGGAGGAGGAGGAGGAGGAGGAGGAGGAGGAGGAGGAGGAGGAGGAGGAGGAGGAGGAGGAGGAGGAGGAGGAGGAATATGAGAGAATCGATGTACAGTACAAGAAAGATGAGAAGGAGAAGAAATGCAGAAAAATCGAAAAGGAGGAAGAGCACTAGAATGAAAAGGAAGGGAAATGGGGAAGGACTAAATAAATTAAGGAAAAGATAGCAATTTATCTCTCTCTCTCTCTCTCTCTCTCTCTCTCTCTCTCTCTCTCTCTCTCTCTCTCTCTCAATATCTATCACGTGCCTTACTAAGCAGTCGAGGGGGGAGGCGAGGCGAGGCGAGAGGCTGCTAACGACCTCGACAGAACGAAATACCTTAGACTTAACAGCCTCTTTACCACCATCACCGCCACCACCAGTACCACCACCAGCGCCGCCACTAGTACGACTCAAAATAACCTCAGTAGCCTTCCTCTTCCTCCATTACCCTTTAAGGAAGGAAACACTGCAGGAAAGTGCCGTTCCAGAGCGGGAGGAAGAAGGTTCCCGTGAGAAGGAAGTGGCGATGGTTCCAGTAACAGGTGTTTTGGCCTCTCGTCTGTGCTAATTAGGCGGACTGTTCACCTGCCGCCCCGCCTGGGAGGGCTCCACCTTTGACCTGATTTTCGCTTAAGTTTATTAGCTACTTAAAGGTGGAGAGAGAGAGAGAGAGAGAGAGAGAGAGAGAGAGAGAGAGAGAGAGAGAGAGAGAGAGAGAGAGAGAGAGAGAGAGAGAGAGAGAGAGAGAGAGAGAGAGAGAGAGAGAGAGAGAGAGAGAGAGAGAGAGAGAGAGAGAGAGAGAGAGAGAGAGAGAGAGAGAGAGAGAGAGAGAGAGAGAGAGAGAGAGAGAGAGAGAGAGAGAGAGAGAGAGAGAGAGAGAGAGAGAGGGGGGCAATGTTGTGAATGATGTTGTCTAGATGTTGCTTACTGTTCCTTCCTATCACTGACTCCATCAATTTACCTACAACTTTTCCCTCTATCCCGTGTGTCTTAACCTTCCTCAAGAGTCTCTAATACTCATATCATTCACCGATAAAGACTCTGGTTTGCTACTTGTTTTAATTCTACTGTTAATACAACATTGCAGTGCGCCCCTAACGTACAGTACTGCGTCTACTCCTTTCCTATTTCCTGTCTTTAGTAGTTACTCTTTCTACAAACTGATTGATTTTATTATGTTTCTTGCAACAAAGTTCCTGCTAGCACAATTTTCCGTTCATATGAAAGTGTAGTGAAAACTATATAATTAAATACAAGTCAAAATCAAACTAGTGAATACTGTACCAAACAAAACTCATCACAAAGATCTTGAGAAGCTTCTTTTATTCTACATACTCATCGGCTTGCCATATACATTCATCCATTCATCCATCCATATATACATACATACATACATATATATGCATGCATACATATACACTGGCTTTCATTCAAGTTCATTCATTCCTGAAAGAGAAATGAGTATTGAGTGCAGCAACAGGTGAGGGAAGAGAAGACAATAAAGTGGTGAATGGCTCGCCATAAGTGTCAGGTAGAGGCGCCGTCAAAACAACCCCACGCTCATTAACCTGTTGTCTCGTCACGGTAATGTGATATTTTTATATTTATGAGCTGTTGCAATGTTGATACCCAACATGTTTTTCGTCCAGTTTCATCGACATAATTAGGCATAAAAAGACAATAAAATGTTTTGTTTACGGTAAAAGTGTAACTGAGCGCTATTTCTTTCTAAAAAGTACATAAATGAATAAATGATATATATATATATATATATATATATATATATATATATATATATATATATATATATATATATATATATATATATATAATTTGGAAGATGGTGAACTTGCTAGCCAGACAGATTTGCATAAACACCGATTTCCTACCATCAATATTGCAACTGCTTCTAGTAGTAGTGGTAGCTGTAGTAGGTTCTCTCTTCTCCTACTACAACTAGATATACTACTATTAGCATTAAAAGTTCTAGTACTAGAAGTAGCATTACTGCTTATATCACCATCACCATTACTCTACTACTACTACAACTACCACCAATACTACTTTTATCAATAGTACTTTTAAACACCTGAAATCAGCTAGTACTACAACTACTACTACTGTTGCTACTACTATAAGTACTAAATCATACCAGAGGCGGAAAAACAGGTCAGGTAAGAGGCAACAACATACATTAGCAAGTCTCAACATTTAGAATTAATTCAATCGCGAGGCGGCGGTGCGTTACTGCCGCTCAGGAGGGTCAGAGGGGTGAGGCCGTTCATCCATCAGTCTCCCTCACCACCGTGCCCTGCTTTGCTCGACTCGGCCCCATTCCGCCCCGCCCCGCACAGTCCCTCCCCTCCCATGGTGATCTACGGCCGCGCACAGGACGCCTCCATCAGTCTCTGTCCACCCTGTGTTTTAGAAAATTGATGGTTCACATAATACTTCTGCAGATCCTGCTTAATGTCACAAAATGGCCGGAAAGAATTGCAAGGAGAGTTTGTCTTCCCTCCCACCCCAGCCACATGTCTTTCCCACCCAAGCCACCTGTTTTCCTCCACCCAAGCCACCTGTCTTCCTCCACCCAAGCCACCTGTCCTCCTCCACTCAGCCAGCTGCCTTCCCCATCCAAGCCACCTGTCTTCCTCACCCAAGCCACCTGTCTTCCTCACCCAAGCCACCTGTCTTCCCCATCCAAGCCATCTATCTTCCCCACCCAAGCCACCTGTCTTCCCCACCCAAGCCACCTGTCTTCCCCACCCAAGCCAGCTATCTTCCTTCCATCCAACTACTTGTCTTCCCTCCGCCCAGCCACCTGTCTTCCCTCCACACTGCCTTCTCCCACCGCTCCATTTCATAAAAAAAAAAAAACTAAAGGCATTTTTGGGTAGGAACTCTTAAATCTTCCCTCATGACAAATCACGAGAATTATTAATGAATTCAAGACTTCCCTAAAAAAAAAAAAAAAATCACACAAAACTATTCCCTGCACTCCTTTCCCTTAAATTATCTGTTGTTTGACTCCTCTTCTCATCTTCCTTCTCTTTCTCCTCCTCGTCATCATTATCATCATCAATATCATTTCATCATCTTTATCTTTCCCCTCCCAACATCTTCCTCTTCGTCTTCCATCCTTAAGACTGTCTTCATTTACCTATCTTCCCTCCCTCAGCATGGCTCTATAGTATTCCCCCTACTTTCACTTCCTTCCTTTTGAAATTGCTTGCAGAACGTCAAGTTACCACCACCACCGCTACGACCACCGCCACCACCACTACCGCCACCACCACCATCACTATCAATCCCCTCTCGCCGCTGCCACCCTCTCCCAGCTGTGCGTGCAGGTGTGTGGCGGACGCGTGCCTGGCCATCATCACAGGTGTGCTGATTAAGCGATGCACTGCATGAGGGGAACACCAACTAATTAGCAATGTTCGGCTGACAACAATGAGGCGGATCACGAATGCTTCACCTCTCCTCCTCTTCCTCTTTCTCCTGCTTTTCCTGTTCCTGTTCCTGCTTTCTCTCTCTCTCTCTCTCTCTCTCTCTCTCTCTCTCTCTCTCTCTCTCTCTCTCTCTCTCTCTCTCTCTCTCTCTCTTGTGTATGATGCCTTTCTTTGTTAATAAAATATGCCAAGTTATAATATTAAAAAAATTAAAAAATAATAATAATGATAATAATAATAATAATAATAATAATAATAATAATAATAATAATAATAATAATAATAATAATAATAATCACAATAATAATCACAATGAAATTCTTCCTTTAAAATGTGTATAATCACCATCGTCATCAGAACAACAAAGTCAACAGAGCGAAAGGCAGCAGCAGAATAGGTGCCTCGGTGACACTCGAGGTGAATCAAAGAGAGAAGGAAGAGCTGACAACTCCTTGCGGCAAAGGGCAAAAAAGCGACCTCTCTCTTTATCATCTTAATCCTCTCTCTCTCTCTCTTTGATTCCACACCCTCCTTCTTTGATTCCACTGTTTTTCTCTTTCATTCCACTCCACATAAATAAAGAAGAGGGAAGTTGATAGTAGAGGAATATATTTTGCCCTTTGTAAGTTTGAGTGCATTAATGTGTGTGTGTGTGTGTGTGTGTGTGTGTGTGTGTGTGTGTGTGTGTGTTTTATCTTGGACAGAGGGCCAGTCAAGGGCAAAAAAAATTCATAAGAAAAAAAAAGGCCCACTTGCGTGCCGGTTCTCTAGAGGAAAGAAAAGCGTTATCCAAAATTAGGGAGTAAATGTCTTGTTGTGTGTGTGTGTGTGTGTGTGTGTGTGTGTGTGTGTGTGTGTGTGTGTGTGTGTGTGTGTGTGTGTGTGTGTGTGTGTGTGTGTTGCTGTGCTGTTCTGTGTTGGACAGTACAAAATTCTAAAGTAGTGATACATTTACTAAATTTTCTTCATCTATAATCACCATGCAAACTTTACGAGCCACTCATTCATAACCTTATGGACTTATAATTCTTCCATCAATCTGTAAGAACTTAAAATTTTTGGACAGTTACTGGAAACCTGTATTGAGTCAATTTGCTATATGTAGCTTTAACAATCTTATTATTAACGAGAGACACGAGAATTGAAAACCTTACACACACACACACACACACACACACACACACACACAAGGAGTATCAGGCATCACTTGACAAGAACAGTTCATCAGGGTATAAACACAAGGGGGAAGCTGTATCAAAACTGAATTACTTCTTGGCCGAGCAGAAAATTCAGTAAATCACCTGTGTACACTGCAAACTTTGTATCAGGAGTTTCTTTACTTTCCCACATCTGAGAGAGAGAGAGAGAGAGAGAGAGAGAGAGAGAGAGAGAGAGAGAGAGAGAGAGAGAGAGAGAGAGAGAGAGAGAGAGAGCTTCCTGAACTTTCAAAATCACCACCATCGATGTAAAGATTTTTGTCTGACACAAGTTAGTACAAATTTCTTTCACTCCGGATAAAAGTTACCACTAATTCATATCTTCATTCACGAACTTCTTAGTCACTTGATCCTCTCCAAAGAAGGAATTCTACACATTTCTTCTACTTTTATCCCCCAGTGTGTGTGAAGAGAGTGTCCCCTAAAGGCAACAGTGACCCAAAGGCGAGGTCAGAAAGGCAGGTCACGTCACTATCGCACCACCTGAACCCCAACCGACCCTCAGAATTTCCCTCTCCCTCCTCTCCTCCTCTCTCTCTCTCTCTCTCTCTCTCTCTCTCCTCGTGTTTTCCTTCCATCCTATTTCTTCCACGTCATTTCGTTCTCTAGAGGCAACACTGGTTCTAAACTTGCCCTCACCGCACCTGCTTTTCGCTTTCAGGTAATTATCTTCAGTCTTCCCCCAAATGTCTTCTTGTTTCCCATGTGTCTACCTAATGCCACGTCGTTGCCTCCATTTCCCTCTTTTTCCGTTCCCTTTCTCTTGCTCCTCCTCTCTTCTTCCTCCACCTCGTCCTCCTCTTCCACATCCTCTTCTTCCTTGCCCTGTTTCCTGACACAGCCATACACAACAAGGATGCATAACAGGCTTGAGAAAAAAAGGAAAAAAATGACTTGCATCCACGTGGAATTCAGCCACTGCTGCAAACCACAAATTTTTGCTGACAAACCTTAGAGGATATAAGCCGAACAGCATCAGTAAGTATCACGTGCTGCGCTTCACCAACTAGCCTGGCGCTGTTCGTGGCCGCGCAGGCAAAGACAAATGCTGCACCAGGAAGGTTACACATGAACTGTCGCAGTGAACAAGGATGCTGCAGCGGCAACTGCCTGCACACCCTCTGTGATACAGTGGAACATGAGCCTGCCAGGAGATACTCAAGTACACCAGCAGAGGCACGGAGAACACATGAACCTCGTGACTCTCGCTCTTGTGGGTTACGTGCCGCGGTGTTTTGGCGTTAGTGTCTTTTGGAATTTGAACTGTGTCGGTATTGCTGTGACGAACGAACCGTCATTGCTTATATGCTTTCCTTGTCAGTGTAATACAAACACGCATTTTTCACAATTTTTTGGTGGGAATTAAGGCCAATTACTCTTTTAAAAGATTTATGAAAGTAACTTTGTTCAATAATTCTTTCTGACGTTTGTAATCATGCACTTTATCCATAAAAATAAAGCCACATCAAGCCCTGTACTTGTTAACGTTGCGTTTGAACTAGTGCAGAACATCTTTCTTTTCACCAAACAACAAAGGAATCCATTGAAACCCAACGGAATTTCAGATAACCTTTTGTAGTTGGCGCTGCCCTGCCTTTCTACCGGAACCCTGCAGTCACACAGCACGCCACCGCCACCTCTGGAATGCTAAATGAGAGGGTGGAGACGGCGGCGTACACGTCCACGCACAGACACAGGTGTAAAAAGAGTAACTGGGGCAGATGAACAAGTACGGGAGGCACCTGAGCCATTAAACAATTACCGCGCCACTGTTGTCAATACCTTCACGGCTTTCAGTTAAGAGTAAAGAAAGAGTAAAGAAAGACGGAGAAACCAACATCTAGACAGGAACAGGAACAGCAACAACGGCAGCGTGTTTAGAAATCATTGTCGTTTCCTCATTTCCTATAAAGAGTAACGGAAGTAATGATGGAGTGGAAATACTGTAGAGCTTTGAGAACACATACATCGAAGAAAAAAAAATGAAATGACAGTACAAGGAAAATAATTACTGGTGGATATGACTGAACCGGGAAGATTCCAAGAAAAATAATGAGGCAAATCAGGTACAATTTCCAACTGGCGTATTACAACGGAACGCCAAAAATACACACTCAGACACACACACACACACACAAAAAAAACATTACACCTACAAGGAACCTCAACTCACGGACAGGTAATCGCAGGCATGTGCAAACACACCTGTCACTCGTGAACATATTAATCAAACGCTTCCTCAGCCTCGATGTGATCCTCTACCTGCCTGCCACTCACACCTGCCACTCATTACTCACCTTTACACCATGATAAGTTCTTCTCCAGGTGACACTAATTAATTTTCCCCTCACTAATATACGCCAGCATTCCCTCATTTCGCCATGATCACACATCTATATCCACACGCATCCGTTTCATGTGTGACTAAGCATGGCGATGGTGTCTCGGGGTATCACAGCACGGGGAAGAAGGAAAGGAAGTGAGGAAATGTGAGGAAATGTGAGGAAAGGGAAGTGGAAAGAGAGGGAAGGGTGTGCACTGTCTGTTTACATTATTTTCTTTCAATTACTCTCTCTCTCTCTCTCTCTCTCTCTCTCTCTCTCTCTCTCTCTCTCTCTCTCTCTCTCTCTCTCTCTCTACATATACGCAACATGTCAGTGGGTCATAATACTTAACGAGAACACTTTTCCCAGTCCACCCCATTCCCATGAATTCGATATTACGCTATCAAATTTTAGTCCCTATTACACCTCTCCCTTCCTCTTCTCTTCTTTATTACCTATTTGTCATCACACAATGATCCTCTCCTTTCCTGTACTTCCAACTTCACCGTTCCAAAAATTCCTTGGTGAAGTCACGCATTTCAAACTTTCCTCGCCCCTTTATACTCCTCTCTCCTCTGAACTCATCCTCTCTTTGTTCTTTTTCTAGCTCACTACACCCACAATCATCAACTGAACTTCTACCAACTCCAGACGTGCTCTTTGCCCTCACATGCAAGACTCGCTCTACACAAAGAGCAGCGGATTACCTCTAAATACTTGTTTCATGGTTTATTGTTCTGTACTTTCTGCTTTACCTCCATCATAGCACGGGGAGTTCAGGATTAGGCTCACAAAGTTACAGTTTAGTGTGTCTCACGAGCACCGCTGGATGGGAGGCTTGAAAAACTTTTACACTTCATATTTCATTGTACCACTAACCCCTTCAGTACTGGGACACATTTTTACCTTGAGATTTGTGTACGATTAGACTATTTTATTTACATTAAGAAGGGTCTATGGAGGCCAGTAGATTAATGGCGAGAGTTTTCACTATTTTTATCCCCATATAAGTTTCTAAAGTTGTATAAGAAATCATCAAATAGTAAGCAGAATATGAAAACGCGTCCTCGTACTAAAGGGGTTAATAATTAAAAAAAAACTGTAGTTCTTAGTTCTTTCATTGTTTTACTTAGTGAGCAATGGAGTATAGCACATTCATGCCCGCCAGTATCAATATCGCCACAACCTCCACTTCTCTGAGTCGCTTAACAACTACGTACCTCCACTCACTGGCCACATGCATGCGATACATTATGATTTATATACGAATATGTACGTACGTATATGCATATGATGCCTCCAGCTTAATCATAATACATACATTACGTGCGCGAGGATTTCCTTGATTAGCACATTTTGAGCCCACTAGCCTGACGGGGATCTCCGTCTCACCCGGCTTCACTGTTCACTGCCAGCCGTAGCCACCATCCTTTACTGGCCAATCTAGTGAACAAGACTGTTAGCCTCGATGACCTGGAGCAGCTGGTGGAGCAGCACTGCCTGTATTCCAGACCGCCTGGTAAGTATGGCCAATATGTTCGGCTATTCTAAGCCTCTCAGCCATTCAACTTGCTCATGAAGCCTTTTTCTCCGTGAAGATCAACCGATCATTATCTTATTTATTATCGTGTGCGTCGCTTTTGTGCAATTTTCACGCATTCATAGCGAAGACTTTCTTGGCATTTTGCGTGTCTTAAGTGGCCGACATGAAGCTGCATTGTCCTTGTTTCCCTACACTCATGTCACACACTATCCATGGAGCTATTCCATTCAAGCAGTTTGGCGGAAATGCTGCATATTTCCTGTACCTTTCAAGATATTTTATCAAGTAACAATTAACCAACTAAATAAGAATATTACATAACAAAAAAACCGCCTTTCTGTCAAGCATTCCATCAAACTGTATTTCGGAATAAAAGACAAATACTATCAATATTCTTTATCAATTATCTACGAAATACAGCAAACCAACAATTGTGTGTTGAACAAATCAATGGACCATTTTAGGGATTTCAATGTTCACCACCAGCTTTGGCTTTCATCTTCTTTCACTGACCAACCTGGTGAACAAACCTTCAACTTTGCTATCCTTCATGACCTAGAGCAGCTAGTGAAGTTCCCTACCCGTATTCCTGACCGCCTTGGAGACACGCCCAACATTCTTGATCTTTTCCTAACCTCCAACCCTTCTGCTTACTCTGTTAAACTTTCCTCTCCGTTGGGCTCCTCCGACCACAATCTAATTTCCGTTACCAGTTCTATCACTCCAGTGCAGCCTCAGGACCCGCCTAAGCGGAGGTGCTTCTGGCATTTTAACTCTGCTAAGTGGGAGGAACTAAGGCAGTACTATTCTGATTTCCTTGGGATGATTATTGTTTTCATGTCAGAGATCCTTCTCTTTGTGCCGAGCGCATAACAGAGGTGATTATCTCTGGCATGGAGCTATACATTCCTCATACTTTCTCTAACCCTAAAGCTAAAAAGCCTTGGTTTAACTCTGCTTGTTCTCGTGCTGTCAATGATAGAGAGGCGGCTCACAAACGGTTCCGTAGCCATCCAACTGCTGAAACTCATGCCCTATATATTTCTGCCCGTAATCATGCCAAATCTATTCTCCAACTTACTAAAACTCTTTCATCAATAGAAAATGTCAAAGTCTTTCCAATTCTAACTCCTCTCGAGATTTCTGGCATCTAGCCAATAATATCTCTAACAACTTTACTTCTTCGTCTTTCCCTCCTTTACTTCATCCAGATGGCTCTACAGCTGTCTCTTCTTTTCTAAAGCTGAACTCTTCGCTCAAACCTTTGCTACCAACTCAACTTTGGATGATTCTGGGCATATTCCTCCTACTCCTCCACCCTCTGACTACTTCATCCCTAAAATTAAAATTCTTTATAAAGACGTTTTCCTGGCCCTCTCTGGCCTTGATTCTCGGAAGGCTTACGGTCCGGATGGAGTCCCTCCTGTTGTTCTCAAAACTGTGCTTCCGAACTCGCTCACTGCCTGGTCAAACTCTTTCATCTGTGTCTCTCTACTTCTATTTATCCTTCTTGCTGGAAGTTTGCTCACATTCAACCTGTCCCTAAAAAGGTGACCACTCCAATCCTTCTAACTACCGCCCTATAGCTTTGATTTCCTGCCTTTCTAAAGCCTTTGAGTCTATCCTTAATAGGAAGATAATGAGGCATCTATCAGCTCACAACCTTCTCTCTGATTGCCAGTATGGTTTCCGTAAAGGCAGATCTACTGGTGATCTTCTTACTTTCCTAACTGAATCTTGGTCATCCTCTTTAGGGACTTCGGTGAAACCTTTGCTGTCGGCCTTGACATATCGAAAGCCTTCGATAGAGTCTGGCACAAATCTTTAATTTCTAAACTACCCTCCTACGGATTCTATCCTTCTCTCTGTACCTTCATCTCCAGTTTCCTTTCCGATCGTTCTATTGCTGCTGTAGTAGACGGTCACTGTTCTTCCCTAAAACTATCAACAGTGGACAAAAGAAAATAATGCAACGCTTCTGACACTTTCTCTTCCACTGCGCTACAGAATTAAAGGATTGAGCATTCGTACATTCAATCACTGGAACATTTATTTATGGTTGTTTGCCTTCCCTGTGAAATCGGCTATCACGTATAGTTTCTAATATACAGCGGCACGCGACCTCAATATAACTTTAGAACCAGTCCATGTAACTTGCACCTCGATGCTGGTAGCGACACCATTGCCACTGCCAGCCTGGAATATCCAATTCTCTTACCCTGGTCACCTACACTTCCAGAACCGCAAAGCACGATGACAAATCTGCCTTAATCATCTTTCTACCTGAAGTTCCAGTTATTCCCCCATTGCTCACTTCAACCATTGTAACATTAAACTCTTTTTAGCCAATAATGAAGTAACACAACTCTTGTAAAACGATTCTACATTATATTGCCTATGAATTTGGGGAGAAAATATCATAGGTGACGTTTTCTTTTCATTACATTATGCTTTTTCTTCTTTTCCACGTTATATAATCTAGTACTCAGTATTTCACCATCTTAGAGGTATAACTATCATAAGAATTACTACAACGAAGCTTTAATTACTTACGTAAAGTCAGAATCAAGAAGGTATTATAGTATGTGTGTGTGTGTGTGTGTGTGTGTGTGTGTGTGTGTGTGTGTGTGTGTGTGTGTGTGTGTGTGTGTGTGAGAGAGAGAGAGAGAGAGAGAGAGAGAGAGAGAGAGAGAGAGAGAGAGAGAGAGAGAGAGAATATTGAAAGACAAATTCGGAGGTAAGGAAATCAAGCAAAGTTACTTAAAATATTATCAACCATTTAGACTGCGGCGACATCGAGACCACCACCACCACCACCACCACCACCACCACCGCCACCACCACCACCAATAATACAAATTACACAAACACTGCACTTCCTACTCAAATATTAACACCACATATATTTTTCATCACTTTTATTACTATTTCATCACTCACAATGCCATTCAGGTTACGATTTCTAATACAAGGGCCATTCCAATGAACACCAAGAGTCACCACCAACATTATTTATCACCAACATCTCTGTAATTACCGGCAGTACTGCACTGTTTCACGTGGACATTGAGGAGTACTATATGTCTATACAACACACACATGCATAATACACTTCACTTGTATGGATATGAATTATTAAATGCCTTCCTCAATCACTGTTTATAACGAATTTGATCCTTTCAGCTTGAGGATATTGACTACTACGCAGGAGAGACAAAGGGCTGTGACTCTGACTCTCTCTCTCTCTCTAACACACACACACACACACACACACACACACACACACACACAAGCTGCATATTCATCTATTTACCTCATTTTTCACCCAACAATCTAGAAAGCCTCTTAACGCTCCACCACCATCACCATCACCACCACCACCACCACTCTCTGCCTTCGACTTTCTGACCAGTAAACAAAAACCAAATTACGTCCACATCCATTTCCGACGATTACAATGCTCCGTAAAGCCAAGGAGGAGGAGGAGGAGGAGGAGGAGGAGGAGGAGCAGATGGTGAGGACTCTGTTATTGAATGGAAGAGGTGAATAATAAAATAATCAGACTCGAGATATTGTAGAAATTTAACTCGTTCCGCTGGCCAATGAGCTGAGGGAAGGAGCGATGGAGGGATGGATGGATATAGCTTCACTCTCATCTAGATCATGTCACAATGAACCACTTTGCAATTATTCACTTCAACGTGTGTACTGATTCCATTCCATGCGGCGGTAAAACTAATCAAACTGAATTATAACACTGGTGGCGATGGTGATGGTGGTGGTGGTGATGGTGGTGGTGGTGGTGGTGCGTGTAATGTGGGACTCGAACGGGAAATAATGGACTGTTGGTGGCAATTGGGAGAGTTTTGCAGCAACACCAAACTTTCATCTCCAGCATCAATACAGCCGCCTTATTCAATCATCATCTCTCTCTCTCTCTCTCTCTCTCTCTCTCTCTCTCTCTCGAAATCAATGGACATTTTTACAATCAATTTCCCGAGTGGAGGCGATGACTGATGAACGATTCTCCGTACTCCATTTTTTCAACGGAAGAGTAATTTATATATTAAGGGCATTAATCTCTTCTGATGGACAAAATGTGTGTGTGTGTGTGTGCGTCAGAGAGAGAGAGAGAGAGAGAGAGAGGTAACAGTACAACATCTAAGCACTCACTACCAGGACCCTCCAAAGTGACACAGTAGATCATTTCCTTGTCAATAAATCAAGAGATGAAAGCGATGCCTCTGGTTATGGTGAGGGTGCCGCTGTCTGACGAAGAGAAACTACAGGGTGTGTATGAAACGTGAGAAACAATGAAGCTTCTCCATTACAAGCATTAAACGAGGGAGAAGTAGACACGATACAATTACATGATAAATATGTGAGGATTCCACGGATGTATGCCAGATATACGTGGTGGGAAAGATGTGTGTGTGTGTGTGTGTGTGTGTGTGTGTGTGTGTGTGTGTGTGTGTGTGTGTGTGTGTGTGTGTGCGCGTTTGCTTTGATATTATGGTTTGCTTTGATATTATGCTCTTCTCTCTCTCTCTCTCTCTCTCTCTCTCTCTCTCTCTCTCTCTCTCTCTCTCTCTCTCTCTCTCTCTCTCTCTCTCTCTCTCTCTCTCTCTCTCTCTCTCTCTCTCTCTCTCTCTCTCTCTCTCTCTCTCTCTCTCTCTCTCTCTCTCTCTCTCTCTCTCGGCTCTTCTTGATTACATTTCCACCACCTGTCACGCCTCACCTTTGACATGCGACACCCACAAATTACATAACAAGTGAAACCAATTTTATTCATACCGGACAAAAAAAAAAAAAATTCACGGCTTCTATACGCCAGTTATTTATCTAATCAATCAAGGCAAACTATAGAGTATATGTGCGCTACCCATGCAACTTTTCCTCCGCTAATTCATTGGTAGCGGTAGATGTGTTATATTACTGACAGTGGAAATAGTTTAACCCCTTTAGCACCAGGACACGTTTTCATATTCATTCTGTTTACTATTTGGTGATTTTATACTGCTTCAGAAACTTACGTGAGGGTTTAAACAGTGAAGACTTTGGCCATTAATCTTGTCACCTCCTTAGACCCTTCCTAATATTTATAAAATCGTCTAGTCACACCAAAAAATTTTGATAAAAATGCGTCCCAGTAGTGAAGGAGTTAATAGTTCACACTCCACGTGCTACAACTGGCATCCCTCAGCTCTTCTGCCACTAAACATTGATCGTGGCCAGTACAGTTAGTGAAGTTCCTCAAATGCCACTAAGTACCGTCTCTGCCACCACCACCTTCCCGTACACAGTAAACACAGCTCCTTCAGAACCTCAACATTCTAGACTCATGTGAGTGGTCAAAGACAACGCAGGTCGCCTCGTAAGAAGCACCAGTACCCCAGACCAGTTGGTCCCTCCTACACTCTTTCTGTGTGTGTGTGTGTGTGTGTGTGTGTGTGTGTGTGTGTGTGTGTGTGTGTGTGTGTTATGCAATTTCTTGATTGAATGACTTGTCGTTTCAAGAGGCAAACTGCAACACTTCAATCTATGTCACTGAATATTACTTTTCGTCCTCAATACTGCCCACAGTGCCGGTTCGTAAAAGTACTGCAGAAACATAGGAGTGCACACTGGATTTCTTGTTCTGTAATACTACTAAGTGCCACTCTTTGCAAATTATTCCACGAGAGAGAAGAGAGTGCTCAACATCTGTATTACACAACTCAGATAAATATTCCGAGAGTTGCCACAGGAAATCATGTTTTCTGGACAACTTGTGGCCTCAAGGGTATGAGTCATTTACATTCTAATTTGCCGTGAGAAACTGACACATCTAATTCAATTGCTCTTTCCTGACAAGCAATTAATGAGTGAAGAAAATGTATTTGTTAAGCATTACTAAATCAAACGAAGTGAGCATGTTATGAAACGGTGTGTTCACTGTTCACTGTTTGATCTGCTGCAGTCTCTGACGAGACAGCCAGACGTTACCCTACGGAACGAGCTCAGAGCTCATTATTTCCGATCTTCGGATAGGCCTGAGGCCAGGCACACACCACACACCGGGACAACAAGGTCACAACTCCTCGATTTACATCCCGTACCTACTCACTGCTAGGTGAACAGGGGCTACACGTGAAAGGAGACACACCCAAATATCTCCACCCGGCCGGGGAATCGAACCCCGGTCCTCTGGCTTGTGAAGCCAGCGCTCTAACCACTGAGCTACCGGGCGTGTGTGTGTGTGTGTGTGAGAGAGAGAGAGAGAGAGAGAGAGAGAGAGAGAGAGAGATTGAGGGGGGGGGGTTGCATCCAATCATCGGGAGCATAGATATATGACGATAAATCTAATCCACATCATGAAACACACACACACACACACACACACGCACAAACACTTCAATTAACATCGATATGAATAAAATCTCACAGCTCCACGCTGCACACTTATCCCACCCAACAAACGCCACATTATAGATGAGGTCATGATTGCAAAACTAACTTAACTTCTTTCTCCCGTGGACAGAGATAGCGAGCAGCTGAAGTCATGCCACCATGTCCTCCAGCAAAGTACGAGACTGCTAAATGACAAATGACTGGTATCCGCGAATTCCACTACACCCGTACAACTACATCATTACAGTATCACCATTCAAGTACCGCCATAGCACCATAAACATCTCCCACACTCACCTCCAATCCATCGCATGCACTCCATCGTATGCTCAGTTTGCGGCAGTGAAATGTGGTACGAAGAAAGTAGCCCTTACCGGAATTAGAAGCACACGGCAGGTAGGTACTAGAAAGAAAATGAAAGGTGGATGTTATAGAGAAAGGCTAAAAAATAAAATAATAAATAAATAAATAAATAAATAAAAACAGGGCAAGGTACAGATGGACAGACAGGCAGACAGACAGACAGGAAGACACACCATGAAAGATAGCGACCCAGAGAGAGAGAGAGAGAGAGAGAGAGAGAGAGAGAGAGAGAGAGAGAGAGAGAGAGAGAGAGAGAGAGAGAAATTGCTTTATTTTTCCTCATGCACTTTACAGAATAAAATCGGGAACGAAACTTTTTTTCTATCTTCTTGGTAAGATTTAACTTTGTAAAGAGAAAGTATCTGAGCACTTGGAAAAGTCTGGACAGTTGGTAGCTTGACACTTTCTTTTCAGAGCAGCAATACCATCCAATTATTTCCTCTCCTCTCCAAGTCTTGAAAGTCTTTCTCTCCAGAGCCTAACACGACAAAGCAAACGATTGGAATTCTTGAAACCCAAGAACAAATATAAATATAAAATAAAACATACAACGGAGCAAAGGCCCGGAAGATTTATCATGATAGCTTGTTAGCCTTCCACGACAGGACAACCTTCTGATACACGTTCCAGGAACGGAGAGTGAAAACACATTCTTCCTCTTAAAGGCAGTGAAAGTAAAGAGTGAAGAGTAAAGAGAATTATATATATATATATATATATATATATATATATATATATATATATATATATATATATATATATATATATATATATATATACTTTCAAGAAAATGCGAAAATACGAGAAGCTTAAGAACCAAGTGCAGATAAAAGGAAGAAAGAAGATTTCTGATTCATGTTCATATTATCAAGTGACAAAGTGAGACAACAATTTGTGAAAAGCATCGAACTGCGGCGTGTTATCGTCGACAACATTATCATACAAACAAGGAACACACAAACGCACGCACGCACGCACACACACACCGTAGTGTAGTGGTTAGCACGCTCGACTCACAATCTAGAGGGTCCAGGTTCGAGTCCCGGAAAGCGGCAAGGCAAATGGGCAAGCCTCTTAATGTGTGGCCCCTGTTCACCTAGCAGTAAATAGGTACGGGATGTAACTCGAGGGGTTGTGGCCTCGCTTTCCCGGTGTGTGGAGTGTGTTGTGGTCTCAGTCCTACCCGAAGATCGGTCTATGAGCTCTGAGCTCACTCCGTAATGGGGAAGACTAGCTGGGTGACCAGCAGACGACCGTGGTGAATTACACACACACACACACACACACACACACACACTTAATACTTGTATAGCAATTTAGGAAAAGGTTTGTCTTTACTGTTATCACACAGCAATACGATGTTCTGGTGTGAAAGACAACAAAAGGACCTCACCTACACGAGCCAAATTTTTTAGTCTACGTATATTTTTCAATACTGCTTCATCGTTTAGTGCACTAACTGTTGCAGGAGTGCCTCAAATAGAATATATTTACTAAGATACGATATATATATATATATATATATATATATATATATATATATATATATATATATATATATATATATATATATATATATATATATATATATATGTATATATATATAACATAGTGAGGTTACTACACTAATAGAAATATTTTTCACATATCTATAGAAATATTTCATCCAGAATCAGCTAGGTAAAGTAAAAAGCGAGGTGGGGCATATACTAGATGTACAGTACGTAGTTGCGTGTGGCGTCGACTCACATCTGCATTTCACTGGCCTTTGAGCCTGTGATGGATGATATCTCTCACCCCGGGACACAGGGCCACTGCGATATCAGGGTATGCACGACTTAAATTTTCCATTTACTGACCAAGCCGAGGGAAGGAGGAACAGCTGAGCTGTGTCCCGCCTGCCCAAGCCCGAATTCCATAAATGGCCAGCGGATTCAAAGCCAGACACGCCAATGTCAGTAACACGGAGGCATATTCAGATAGAAGCCAGACAGTATACATTAATCCGCAAACACAGGATAACCAAGAAAGTAGGAGGAGTTTTGCTTTATTTTACAGATATATTGGAATGATGAGTCAGAAAAAAACAAAACTAAATCTAATCAATGAATAAACCAAGAATCTCACTAGCTACTGTACGCTAGACCGGAGATCAAGCAGACTGTTACAAACAAACCTCTTTATAAGTCTATCATGTTCGAGCTTTTCTATGGTATAATTAATGAAGATGCTTTGTAACCATAAGGATCATATCACATTTATTTCAATTCCCATTTACATTTTGTTTAAACTCTTCTGCAGTGATATAACTGTTCCATTGATATAACTATTCCACTCAGGCAAATCTGGAAGTAACACCAGAAATCGAACAAATTCTCAGCCGTGATAGCAATGAACCGATAGATATTACCACATTCAAGAAGTTAAAGGAGCGAGATAGATATGTTGAAAAGCTTAAATCACCACAGGGAGGGTATGGTGTAGTGGATAAGGTGGTGAGCGTGGGATCGATCAGACGTCCACGAGTAGGTTCAAATCCCACCACATACCGCTTTGAAGCTATGGCATTTGTCGAGTGGTTTAAAGTTACCTACACGTTTGGTTACACCAAAGATGCACTTGGGTGGTGATATGGGCCCTAATATGGGTACCACTATAAATAGAACTGTCGGCGCCACTAATGGGCGGAAGCTTAACAGCGCTTCCCACATATACTCCCCAAGTATGCCTAGAGGCGCTATAGGTCATTACATAAAAAAAAAAAAACAGATGAAACACATCCAAGATTAGCAACAAAATGTAGTGGCGTTATTTAAGAGCCGTTGGTTAATATCTTTAGGAAACCACTAAGCTCAAGAAAGTCACTAAGCTCGTGAAAAGTAATATTAATTTGGACACGAGGAAATGTACTCCACGTGTTTAACAAAGACGATAAAGCGTAATTTGTGTCATTCAATTGAAAAAATAAAAATATAAAACTATGAAATAATACAAGTTAACTGATTCTAAGTCCAGTAAAGAGGAGGATGCGGAGGTGGACAGCAATGAACGGCAAAATGGCAATATATCATCGCTCTTCACACTTTTACATTTTTGGTAAGACAGACGTTTGAAGAGCAAATGTAGCCGCGTTCCAAAAGACTGTCCAGACCAGAGGAAGATGCCACTCAGACCAGAGGGAGATGCCAGTTCGGTGAGACGTAAAAAAAATGAAGAGAGTGAGAGTGCCTGTCCAGCAACTGTGTCAACCCAAGGCTCTCAAGGCATGAGTAAATAACTGAGGCACAGCAGGAGAGCGGGAGAAGAAGCTGGTGGTGACAGGATTGTGGTGATTGTGACTTGCAATGAAAAGTTTTGGGATATGGGCAGAATATCTCTCTCTCTCTCTCTCTCTCTCTCTCTCTCTCTCTCTCTCTCTCTCTCTCTCTCTCTCTCTCTCTCTCTCTCTCACATTTCCATATTCGATTTTTTTATACAGCTTCAGAAACTTGTGTGGGGGATTAAAATAGCGAAGACTGTAGCCATTAATCTTCTGACATCCAGAGACCCTTCCTAATGTCAATAAAATCGCCTAATTACACACAAACTAATGATAAAAATGCGCCCCAGTAATGAAAGGGTTAAAACCTTCGTGATGTATAGAACTATTTCAAACCGTGAGTAAAAGCAGCAAGAGCAGAAATATACAGAATTGGCCGAAAGAAAAGAATAACAGATAATTGCACAGCTGGTGTAAGGGGGGGGTGCCGGGAGTAGTGGTGAGGCGTGGAGTGGCGCGGCTCCCTCAGCAACACTTGAGGGAGGCTGGGCTCATTAGTGCAAGGAGGGCAACTTTGTGTTCATGAATGGTTTTGTAATAATACTAAACTAACGCACTTGATAAGCCTCGAGACATGTGGTAATGAAGTGTGTGTGTGTGTGTGTGTGTGTGTGTGTGTGTGTGTGTGTGTGTGTGTGTGTGTGTGTGTGTGTGTGTGTGTGTGTGTGTGTGTGTGTGTGTGTGTGTGTGTGTGTGTGTGTGTGTGTGTGTGTGTGTGTGTGTGTGTGTCTGAGTTTGCATTATACACTTACATTGCTAATATATGATGGCCAAATAGAAAACACACACACACACACACACACACACACACACACACACACACACACACACACACACACTTTTCTTTGCAATGCGAGGTAATGAACGCTTTCATCGATCATTAGAACCGAGCTTTTCTGCGTCAAAATCATTATTGGAACAGTCTGTCACCGCCGTGCCAACCCCAGCTCGTGTGTACGTCAGTCACTCTGACACCAACTAATAATTATATGACGGAAATCCAGACTAATTTATAATTATGTACCATGGTGCGCGGCTCCACTGCACCATGTAAGCCAAGGGCGTGTTCTTGTTGTCATGTTTGTGATAATTTAAGATTATTGTTACACCACCACCACAGCACCAATACCTATACCAAATCCATAATTTCCATCACCACATCTAACGAGTCTTTGATCACCACATCGACTTTCACACACTAGGTCAATCATTTCCACAACCATTCAGCGAAGCAAAGGATGATGTCACCACAGGAAATATCACACTAAGAACCTGTCTTTTTTTTCCGGCTGTTTAACTCTTTTTCCTGCTGCTTAACATTTCAACATTTAATACTCGCATTTACAACTAACATTTCAAGAGTCATATACTAACAGCACAATGACAACTCCTGGCCGCGTTCTCCCCAGACAGAGAGAGAGAGAGAGAGAGAGAGAGAGAGAGAGAGAGAGAGAGAGAGAGAGAGAGACGAAGAAAAGAAAGCGAAGAAAAACAAACGATACCTTTAATTAGAAAATAGCAACAACAAGAAATACCACGACTCACCTTGCACCAAGCTCAACACATTACCTTGACGTTTCTTTTACAACAAATATTCTTCATAAAATAGTGGTAATAATTTTGCCTACCTTTCCCCGGTGAGTCAATTGTTGAGCCCTTCATGTTTGTTCCTGTCAGGGAATCAAGACGAAAGGGCAGCCATCAGTAATAATACAAAGTAGTTTTTTAGTGAGATAATGAAAAAAAATGACAGACATGCAGTGGTATTTAATTCATTGATATTTTACTCCCCTCGCCATCTTTCTCTCTCTCTCTCTCTCTCTCTCTCTCTCTCTCTCTCTCTCTCGACATAACTTCACTCGTGTTCTCAGTACAAAGAGAAACACCTGACGTGCAAACGATGACACCTGCAGGACACCAGCTGATGGCCGAGCTAGTGACTACGAAAGACAACGCTTCCGCTTCCTCCTCCTACGATAGTACCATCACACACACACACACACACGACAATGTAGTCTCCTATTTATTCCTCCACTATGTAAGGGAGGAGGGAAGCAAGAGGTGTAAACAATATACTTAACTGGAGTCAGAACAGTCTCTGCAACTAAGCATGGAAAAAAATATATAACATAACACCACGGACTTTAAAGGAAAAAAAAATCAAAGAGTACCACAACTTTTTAAGGTCAAACCATTCCAAGATTGTCCGAAACATGCAAAGCGAGGAAAGAAAGATGAAATAAGCGATGATAGGCGAGTGATCCTTTTTCCCGTCTGACTCACCTGGTACCTAATTGATGGCACGCTTAAAGTATTGCACCAAATGGCACTGACAGGCAATAAGCATCATTATTAACGCATCACTTTCGATTAATGGTAAGTGTGTGTGTGTGTGTGTGTATGTGTGTGTGAGTGAGTGCGTGCGTGTGTTGCTCTTTTCATCACAGTTACGTCTACCTTATTTAGCGAAATGAAAACTGATATGAAGCTTCGTAGAGTCGTTATGAAGCAGTTAGGTTCTGACACGAGTCACTTTGTTTATTCATTCATGAGAAACTGATTTCCATGTTTTATGGTTTTTCTGCAAGTCTTAGCTGATATTTTCAATGGAGAATAACCTTTTGCTGTGATTCTCTCTCTCTCTCTCTCTCTCTCTCCTCATTAAATCAGTCCCTTGCTAGAGTGCACGTTGCTTCAGCAGTTCATAATCAATACGTTATACAAAGTAGAATGTTTTCAAACATTAATGATCTCACAACTACGCATAATGCAGAATAAATCTACTTCACTGAATATTTTTTGTAATATTCACTGTATATTATATACACACTGCCAAATTTGCACGTTTTTCAGCCTTTAAATACTGCTGTGGTGATAGTAGCCGTAACAGTATTATGGATAATTTGTGACGGGTGAAATAACATAAGTAATGATACATAATAACTTGGATAACAGTTATGCGAAGTACATTGTGTCAGCTGTTTCTGAAAAAATTGTATAATTACCATTCATGAAATGACTATAGTCATGTTAAGCATAAAGAACGTGATTTTACTTCAACATTAACTCTCAGTTCGGATAGTTTCTCATTTGGTGCGTGTTCCCACTAAAGGAACGAGAATACAGGAGGGACGGTAAGCCACCTGCTGCCAAGTCATTATAGAGTGTATCAAATGAAATATCTCTTGACATCTGTAAAAATCACAGCATCCATCTCACTGCAATAGAATACTGATGCTGTATCATTCATGGAATCAATTTCGCAGTTCAGTATATAGAGAATTTGCGGCGGCTGTGGTAGCTTCAGCGACAACGGCAGCGCTAGTGGCCACAGCACCAGCAGTAGCACCACCACCACCACCACAACCACTTCCAAGAGCATTAGTAGAGGTAGTAATAAATAAAACGCTATAATATTAACAGTCAACCATCGTCACCCCCATCCCACTACCAGACCCACCCAACAGCCACCCTACTCTTGCCACACTTCTATTAATAATCAATTCACTAGTTGACAATGTACGGAGAACCTACTTCATCTTGCCATCTGACCCTCAAGTCCACCTTAACTATTTTCATGTAACCAATTTATAAGTCATGCTAAATATCAGGACGTGGCTCGTGGCTCTACTTCCTCTTCCTTTAGGCTCTTACCCATTTGACAATCTTGGGGATCTGGGGGTGGGGTGCGAAAGGGAATTTTCGGGTGAAGAATGGTGCCATATTCAAGCAGCGTTGCCAACGATACCTACGGCGAAAAAAAAAATCGAAATTTGCGTGTAGTTTACCTCACTGCTACAGAGTTGTCAACGTTAAGTTAAACTAAGTTACGTAATACATTACGTTACGTTAGTTAGAGCTGAGATAGATTGGTGGGTAAATGTTTAGAGTCTTTTTCGTACGTATCGTCCGCAACACTGCTTAAATATGGCGGCCATCATAATAAAAGCAGTGGTTCCCTACTTACTTTTGATGTTAAGAGGTGACAACTGCGCATACTCCAGCTTTCCGCAAATCCTGTCATCTCCCAAGGTCCCAAAATTGTCGATGATAAGAACAGAAGGCAACAGTAAATAGATCAGCGAGTCTGTCTTAAAATGCACCGCGGGCCGAGGAACAACCCCAAACACTGAACGAGTGGTCATTCTCACATCTCTCCCCAACGCCAGAAATCACACCTATTCCCTTTTCTTGCACTGTTCCTTTCCACTCACCTGTTCTGTGATGCCTCCATTGTCATACAGCTCCGTAGTTTTGTCCAGTGCACTCACATTATCAAAAAAAAATAATAAAAACTAAAAAACAAAAATTGCAGGAATCCACTGTCCGGCACCATGTTGATCCGGGGTCTGCTGCCAGCGGCGCAGGGGTGTGAATCTGTGACGCGGTTTGGTTTGGCTTGCATAATAGAAAACTGGTGGTAGATACCAAGATGTATTAGACTAAGAGGTGAACGCACTTCGGCATTATTGGAACCGCTGACGTCACCATGTGTATTTGTTTACGTCTAGTGTTGTGGTGGTGTGTTCACGTGTGGCAGATTTTATCAGCAATTGTGTACTTTTCATGGGCATTGTATTACAATATTAATAGTTAAATGGGTAAAGGAAGAGTGTGCGCTGTATTTGGATGTACTCCTGGTAAGGACAGCAACCTAAGATACCATAAATTCCCATCTAATGATAACCTTGCTTGACAGTGGATCCATAAGTGTTTCCGTTCAGACCATATTAATATTAAGTATGCTGTGGTTTATGAACGACATTTTAGTTCAGCCCAGATTGAACGAAATCTGAAGTACGAGCTTTTAAATTTGCCAATTCCACGAACAGAAATTTAAAACAGGATGAAATTCCTGATCAGAATCTGCCATCACGAGGACACATGCCAGGGAATCGGCCATCCACCAGCATTTAAAGGTAAGAAACTGTGTATTTTGTAAGTGATGGTGGTGTTTGTAGTAAGCAAGTGGTGGTGGTGGTAATACTAGGTTCTTGTAAAGTAAGTGGTGGTGGTTCTAGTTTAATACATCTTGGTTCTAGTGAAGAATGTGGTATGGTATTGGTTCTAGTAAAGTAAGTGGTATGTGCTATGCATTTGAAACGATCACAGTAGATGCTGGTGAAGCTAATACTAAGTTGGAGGTGCAAATATTGTAAGTATGTGGTGGTAGTTTAAAT
>NC_059291.1:1861686-1869186 GCF_017591435.1 Portunus trituberculatus
CTGTCTGTAGACTGTCTGTCTGTCTGTAGTCTGTCTGTGTAGACTGTCTGTCTGTCTGACTGTCTGTCTGTCTGTCTGTGTCTGTCTGTCTGTCTGTCTGTCTGTCTGTCTGTCTGTAGACTGTCTGTCTGTCTGTCTGTCTGTCTGTCTGTAGACTGTCTGTCTGTAGACTGTCTGTCTGTCTGTAGACTGTCTGTCTGTCTAGACTGTCTGTAGACTGTCTGTAGACTGTCTGTCTGTCTGTAGACTGTCTGTCTGTCTGTAGACTGTCTGTCTGTCTGTAGACTGTCTGTCTGTCTAGACTGTCTGTCTGTCTGACTGTCTGTCTGTCTGTCTGTCTGTAGACTGTCTGTCTGTCTGTAGACTGTCTGTCTGTCTGTCTGTCTGTAGACTGTCTGTCTGTCTGTCTGTAGACTGTCTGTCTGTCTGTCTGTAGACTGTCTGTCTGTAGACTGTCTGTCTGTAGACTGTCTGTAGACTGTCTGTCTGTCTGCTGACTGTCTGTAGTCTGTCTGTCTGTAGACTGTCTGTCTGTAGACTGTCTGTAGACTGTCTGTCTGTCTGTAGACTGTCTGTCTGTAGACTGTCTGTAGACTGTCTGACTGTCTGTCTGTCTAGACTGTCTGTCTGTCTGTAGACTGTCTGTCTGTAGACTGTCTGTCTGACTGTCTGTAGACTGTCTGTCTGTCTGTAGACTGTCTGTAGACTGTCTGTAGTCTGTCTGACTGTCTGTCTGTAGACTGTCTGTAGACTGTCTGTAGACTGTCTGTCTGTCTGTCTGTCTGTAGACTGTCTGTCTCTGTCTGTAGACTGTCTGTCTGTAGACTGTCTGTCTGTAGACTGTCTGTCTGTCTGTAGACTGTCTGTCTGTCTGTAGACTGTCTGTCTGTCTGTAGACTGTCTGTCTGTCTGTCTGTCTGTCTGTCTGTCTGTCTGTCTGTCTGTAGACTGTCTGTAGACTGTCTGTCTGTCTGACTGTCTGTCTGTCTGTCTGTCTGTAGACTGTCTGTCTGTAGACTGTCTGTAGACTGTCTGTCTGTCTGTCTGACTGTCTGTCTGTCTAGACTGTCTGTCTGTCTGTCTGTAGACTGTCTGTCTGTCTGTAGACTGTCTGTCTGTAGTCTGTCTAGACTGTCTGTCTGTCTGTCTGTCTGTAGACTGTCTGTCTGTCTGACTGACTGTCTGTCTAGACTGACTGTCTGTCTGTAGACTGTCTGTCTGTCTGTCTGTAGACTGTCTGTCTGTCTGCAGACTGTCTGTCTGTCTGTAGACTGTCTGTCTGTCTGTCAGACTGTCTGTAGACTGTCTGTAGACTGTCTGTCTGTCTGTAGACTGTCTGTAGACTGTCTGTAGACTGTCTGTCTGTCTGTCTGTCTGTCTGTAGACTGTCTGTCTGTCTGTAGACTGTCTGTAGACTGTCTGTCTAGACTGTCTGTCTGTCTGTCTGCAGACTGTCTGTCTGTCTGTAGACTGTCTGTCTGTCTGCAGACTGTCTGTCTGTCTGTCTGACTGTCTGTCTGTCTGTAGACTGTCTGTCTGTCTGCAGACTGTCTGTCTGTCTGTAGACTGTCTGTCTGTCTGTCTGTCTGTCTGTAGACTGTCTGTCTGTCTGTCTGTAGACTGTCTGTCTGTCTGTCTGTAGACTGTCTGTAGACTGTCTGTCTGTAGACTGTCTGTCTGTCTGTAGACTGTCTCTGTCTGTCTGTAGACTGTCTGTAGACTGTCTGTAGACTGTCTGTCTGTCTGCAGACTGTCTGTAGACTGTCTGTAGACTGTCTGTCTGTCTGCAGACTGTCTGTAGACTGTCTGTAGACTGTCTGTCTGTCTGCAGACTGTCTGTAGACTGTCTGTAGACTGTCTGTCTGTCTGCAGACTGTCTGTAGACTGTCTGTAGACTGTCTGTCTGTCTGCAGACTGTCTGTAGACTGTCTGTAGACTGTCTGTCTGTCTGCAGACTGTCTGTAGACTGTCTGTAGACTGTCTGTCTGTCTGCAGACTGTCTGTAGACTGTCTGTAGACTGTCTGTCTGTCTGCAGACTGTCTGTAGACTGTCTGTGTAGACTGTCTGTCTGTCTGTAGACTGTGTCTGTAGACTGTCTGTAGACTGTCTGTAGACTGTCTGTCTGTAGACTGTCTGTCTGTCTGTAGACTGTCTGTAGACTGTCTGTAGACTGTCTGTAGACTGTCTGTCTGTCTGTAGACTGTCTGTCTGTAGACTGTCTGTAGACTGTCTGTAGACTGTCTGTCTGTCTGTAGACTGTCTGTCTGTGTAGACTGTCTGTAGACTGTCTGTAGACTGTCTGTCTGTCTGTCTGTAGACTGTCTGTAGACTGTCTGTCTGTCTGTAGACTGTCTGTCTGTCTGTCTGTCTGTCTGTAGACTGTCTGTCTGTCTGCAGACTGTCTGTAGACTGTCTGTAGACTGTCTGTCTGTCTGCAGACTGTCTGTAGACTGTCTGTCTGTCTGTCTGTAGACTGTCTGTAGACTGTCTGTCTGTCTGTAGACTGTCTGTAGACTGTCTGTCTGTCTGTCTGTCTGTAGACTGTAGACTGTCTGTCTGTCTGTAGACAGTCTGTAGACTGTCTGTCTGTCTGCAGACAGTCTGTAGACTGTCTGTCTGTCTGCAGACAGTCTGTAGACTGTCTGTCTGTCTGTCTGTCTGTAGACTGTCTGTCTGTCTGTCTGTAGACTGTCTGTCTGTCTGTAGACTGTCTGTCTGTCTGTCTGTAGACTGTCTGTCTGTCTGTAGACACTGTCTGTCTGTCTGTCTGTCTGTCTGCAGACAGTCTGTCTGTCTGTCTGCAGACAGTCTGTCTGTCTGTCTGTCTTTTACGCCTTTAATTTTTTTTTTCTCCCTCCCTCGTACCATTTTCCTTCTCTCCATCTTTTCATTTGCCTCTCCATCCTTTCCGACACAGGCGCTGCACGATGAGCGAGCCACGTTGTAAGGCAGTAACAAGGGCACCGTAATATGTTTAAAAATCTTGTTATACTCGCGGCAAAAGGGTGTAAGAAATTAATGTAAATATGTATTGTTCACTTGATTAGAATACCGAGAGCTACACATCAAATATTATAAGTTATGAAAAGCGGATAACATTATTACATCATTGACATCGCGACGTGGTGCTTCCAATGATAGTATATGAGACGGTGCAGTTGCTAAGGTGAAAAAAGAAAGGTTATGTTCAGAGATGTGAAGTGGGACGGACACAAGTATACTCTTAGGAAAGGTTGAGGACACACTGTAGATGTCTGACGTTCAAGTATTCCCGTGATAATGGAGGCTGGCCGCTGTCCTCCATCATACAGGTAAGGTACATGGTTGCACAGGTGAGGCATACCACACACTGGCCCCACCTGGCTGCCCACCTGTGCTCTATTCCGCACAGGTTAACGCTCACGCGCACGCACACAGCATAGTGTAGTGGTTAGCACGCTTGACTCACAATCGAGAGGGCCGGGTTCGAGTCCCGGAAAGCGGCGAGACAAATGGGCAAGCCTCTTAATGTGTTGCCCCTGTTCACCAAGCAGTAAATAGGTACGGGATGTAACTCGAAGGATTGTGACGTCGCTTTCCCGGTCCGTGTTGTGTGTGATGTGGTCTCAGTCCTACCCGAAGATCGGTCTATGAGCTCTGAGTTCGCTCCGTAATGGGGAAGACTGGCTGGGTGACCAGCAGACGACCGAGGTGAATTACACACACACACACACACACACACACACACACACACACACACACACACACACACACACTACGTAAACTGATCATTAATGCCCCCCTCTCTCTGTCTGTCTGTCTCTGTCTGTCTCTGTCTCTCTCTCTCTCTGTCTCTCTGTCTCTCTGTCTCTGTCGTTTGTGATTTGAGATCAATTTACTTCGTATGATGAGATGAAATGAGTTGGCATTTGAGTTCGAACAATTTTCTGTTGATATTGAATCATTTCGCACTGCATGTTCAAATAATATCGAATAACTTGTTTGAAGAAAGAACGAAGGTTTGTGAAGAAAATGTACTGAATAACTGATAAATGGAAAATAGGAACGGTCTGTGGTATCAACATTAACCCCTTCAGTACTGGGAGGCATTTTACCATGAGTTTTGGTATGATTAGACGATTTTATATACATTAGGAAGGGTCTATGGAGGTCAGAAGATTAATGAACAGTCTTCATTATTTTAATACCCACATAACTTCTGAAGATGTATAAAATCGCCAAAATATTAATTAACCAGAATGCATATGAAAACGCGTCACGGTACTGAAGGGGTTGATGTCAGTTAACTTTGTGAAAGATTCATGTTCCCATCATGCACACACACACACACACACTCACACTCACACACACACACTCACTCTCTTGCCTAAGGAAATTGGATAGCGAGTCATGAGGATGGCGGGTGGAAACAGGTGGGCGGCGAATGGCAGAAAGTTAAACTTCAACAAGCACGATATGGACCTTGATGTCGGTGCTTGAGGGAAAGAGATACTCCCAGCCATCCCGTCCCCTCCATCTTGCAAACCGTCCTATCCCTTGCTGAAAGTTCCAGGCTACAGAATCATGACCTTATTCTTATCCTCCCGACGGTGTAGAAGTTATTCCTGGCTATCGTTCCCCTTCCCTATGGCAACAGGCTGCTTATCCTGTTCAGGATTCCGCTAGTTTCCTCTGTTGTTAGTATCAAGTTTCCAACACAAAACTTGTCACAGGACAGCCATAATTGTGTGTTTAGTTCCCTCTCACGATCTGCTGTATGTAAAGAATCCCTTCCCGCATCCACCACTTAGGTGCTCAGTAATGCCTGACAAACGCCACTCAGCGGCTGCCCTTGTGAAAACACTTACAGGATACTTTCGATAACACGGGAGGTTGTGGCCGCTTGCAGACAGCTGATCAGTAATGTGACTCACCGCTGAAAGCACAATCAAAACAAGAGCTAAACCCTGAGCTTGCTTTGAGGTTTTCTTTTCTTTTTACCACAGGGCGGGGAGACAACGTGTCACGAAGCCTTGCAAGACCAATAATGATAAAATGATAATAATAATAATAATGACCTTTGTCGGAGTGAGCGCACACAGGCTCCTCCCGCACGGACGACAGGCCTTTGGATGGTTTTGGATGCAGCACAAACTAACGCATTATCGAATATTACGCTTTAAAGAATGTGGCAGCAACATCAAAATGAATAGCAAAAAAAGAATTCCATGCAGGCTAAGTCAGGTATGGCGTAGGCAGTTCGTCATGACAGGTATGCTGCTGCTCCACTTCTGATACACTTGCTGACAAAATATGCATCCCACGGTACGCCTCATTCAGTGTGTGGGGCGCGCTACATATCATTTCATTACACCAGGACAGAAGCAGTAGTCGTGTTCGTACTTAGCGTTAGTTATAAGGTAAAAGTAATCTCCTAATCGTGGCTTATGAAACAGAATTCTGCAAACGGTGCTTTAGTCTGATGAAAACAAAGAAAACAAACATTGTGGTCAGGAGATGGTATAGCTGTCCCTTTCAACTGCCAACACTTTTGACAGCCTCATTACCTATATACTGTTTACACCAATAGAGGTAACCTAGAAGCCGGCAGGAGCATAAACATACCCTTTCATTTATGTATACAAGTTACTATCTGTATGTGTAATAATAATCCCTGCTCTGTAATCCGAAAATACGTACATGAAAATTAAACTGGAAATTCTTCACAATTGGTAACACTTACGAGGACAGCTTGAAGTCTCCGCTTCCATGGAGATCAAAGAAAACGGGAGTAACTCAATATTCCTGTTATCGTTATTAACTATTTACGTAATGGAGGTCCTTAACGGAGGTATTTATAATGTCTCCATGAAGGGAGGAGGAAAGCCCCGCAATGTATATATTTCTTTTCGATCTAACGCAAAGATGAAGAGCTACTAATGTGGAAATCACGGCCCCTGTGAAGACCCTAATTGAAGCAGCGTCAAAGAATTTAGCTTAAAAATTACTCGCCTCTCTCACACTCTCTCATAGCCTTGTCGTGCTGGGAGGACTTGCGTGTCCCTAAGACCTAGATTGCCAGGCTAGAGAGGATTTCAGCTTCTGCTTTGCTCTACTCAAGGCCAGAGGGCTACACATTCTAGCTAAGTCACTAGTGAGAGACTAGACAAAAAATAGTTCCCGGAGTAAGGCTGCCAGTAAGGCCGAACACAACATCCGCCAGAGGGACCACAATTTAACTCTTTTAATACCGGGACACATTTTTATTTTGACATTTGTGTACGATTAGACCATTTTATTTACATTAGGAGAGGTCTATGGAGGTCAGAAGATTAATGGCCAGAGTCTTCACTATTTCAGTCCCCGACGTGAGTTTCTGAAGCTGTATAAGATCATGAAATAGTAAGCATTGTATATGGAAACGCGCCATGGTAATGAAGGGGTTAAGTAAGGTCTTCCTGTGTTGGATGGTTGGGTGTGTGTGAGCTGGGATGCATTGTGGGGAAACTTCTGAACTCTGAGAGATCATGTTTGAAAGCGAGGGTGCCCCATGAGGTTAAAACATAAAAGGCACTAATTATAGCTTGTTAATACCCATTCTCTCTCTAAGGTCTCCAGACACCACCACCACCACTGTAGCAGGCCCTCCACCCCCAGCCCCAAAACATACCCGCATCACCACCACAAGCAAGCTCTGATGTTACTAATACGGAGGAGGTGGAGGTGGAGGTGGAGGTGGAGGTGGTGAAGGAGGGTAGTGGCATCACGTAACGTCAACAAACACCACATACACAACATAACAGATGCCTTACAAACAACATACAATTTACATTCTGCGACAGAACACACACACGCCCTCACGCACGCACGCACGCACGCACGCACGCACGCACGCACGCACGCACTCACGCACTCACTCACTCACTCACTCACTCACGCACTCACTCACTCACTCACTCACTCACTCACTCACTCACTCACTCACTCACTCACGCACTCACACACGCACGCACGCACTCACTCACTCACTCACTCACTCACACTCACTCCTCACGCACTCGCTCACCATAAGATAAATTTCTCTCTCAATAAAATCTCTATACGTCTCTCTCTCTCTCTCTCTCTCTCTCTCTCTCTCTCTCTCTCTCTCTCTCTCTCTCTCTCTCTCTCTCTCTCTCTCTCTCTCTCTCTCTCTCTCTCTGGAAAATGAACATCACTGAAAAGTCTTAGTCATTTCTTTCGTTCTCGATACAAAGGAAAGCAAAAATTTTCCAATATTTCTATACGAAACAAAGAGCGTTGCAAAACAAGAGGAAAAACGAGGAAAAATCGAAAAGCTGCCAACAAAGCGCAGAGTGACAGGAAAAGAAAACACGACACTGGTTCCCATGTCACAGTTACTTCTTGTCGCAGTTACTTCATTGTTTGTAGATCTTTCTGTATTCATTCGCTTTACCTGTGCTGACCTACACACGCACACGCACACACACACGTAGGCAGGGGAAAGGGAAGGAAAGGAG
>NC_059291.1:1871686-1874186 GCF_017591435.1 Portunus trituberculatus
AATATTTGTTATATAATATATATTTTTTTTTTTTAGCTTTCTTTTTCATCCTCAGATTTTAATTTTTAACTTGACGTCTCGTGCGCTTCAAACTTGTGTTGTTGTAGTGAAGGACAACGACGAGAAAGGGGAACTTCCTCATCCATATTTAAGTCAGTGAAGGAGGAAGGCTGGAGGGAAGGAAGGAAGGAAGGAGGAATAGCTGTAGGAGATCAGGAAGACACGTAATCAGCAGGTCGCCCGTATTTGATCAAGTTTTTTCCTATGTTTTTTTTTATTTCATTATATCATTCATCATCCCATTCTCTTTAGTAATCCGCCTTTCACTTAACAATCTGTCCTACTCGACGTTGATCTTCTAAAGGCAAGTCTTCATAATTTTCGTCTTCATTTTCCTGTGAACTGTTTTTCTTCTTGCCTTCTTCCTTCCCTTTGGTCCATGTATTCCTTTCGTCAGCGACAAGTCTGCACCAGTTCCTCCTCCACTTTCTTCCTTATCTCTCACTATGCTGTTTCTTTCTCTGGATTCCCGTCTCCTTTATTATTTTTTCTTTGCCTCTCCACTCCCATGTCTTATTCCTCTTCCCTTCTGTCTCTGATATCTTCACTTGTCTCCCACTCTCCCGATCGGGACAGAATAAGTCAGGATGTCAATGTCACTCCTCTAACCTTGAAATTAAGTATTAAGGCGAAGTCTTGCTTCGATGTGACGAAATGAGTTTAGTGGGACGAAATATTTCATGGCGGCACAGAACGAATATCAATTTTGAATGAATTTTAAGACGAGGGTTTTGCATTTAGTGTTTTGGCTTAAAGTATATATATATATATATATATATATATATATATATATATATATATATATATATATATATATATATATATATATATATATATATATATATATATATATATATATACTATTACTGCTACTACATATAATAATATTATTACTACTACTACATCAGTGGTCGTAATATTGGTGGCTGTTAGTGGCAGGATTTAATTCTTATAACGATGAACTGCCAAAATGTGGTTACCATGAACTCCAGGAATTGAAATGCATCTTTTTTACCGCATTTTTTCCCGAAGTGAACTCGATAAGCGAAGCGACGGCCTGGTGTTGACATGCGGTGATGAACTTCCTGTGATGTAGTGAAAAATTAAGCTGCCCTGTGGTAAAAGTGAAATAGAAGGATAGAAATGTAACAATAAAAGACTAGAAGGAAACACTCGTAAAGTGGTTTGAGAAAAAAAGAGAAAGAACGAACTTAGAAAAACGGAAACCTTTACTCTTGTTGTTCTACACTTCGCCTGACTGTGCATCACCCACCACCCAGTAAGTGCACACCATCAGTCCTGTTAGAAGTGTTTTGTTTTCTGTTTTCATTTCACGTGGCTAAGGTTCATGAATGTGGAGAGATTTCTTGCCTCGTTCTTGTTCAGTGATGTTGTTTGTGCTTGAAGGTGGGTGGTCTTGCTCTTGTGGCACCGTCAGAGTGGTATTGGTCTTGTGGCAGCGTCAGAGTGGTATTGGTCTAGTGGCACCGTCAGAATGGTATTGGTCTTGTGGCAGCGTCAGAATGGTATTGGTCTAGTGGCACCGTCAGAGTGGTATTGGTCTTGTGGCAGCGTCAGAATGGTATTGGTCTAGTGGCACCGTCAGAATGGTATTGGTCTTGTGGCAGCGTCAGAATGGTATTGGTCTAGTGGCACCGTCAGAGTGGTATTGGTCTTGTGGCAGCGTCAGAGTGGTATTGGTCTAGTGGCACTGTCAGAGTGGTTGGTGCCTTCATATAAGAGAAGTTCATTATCTATACATTACAATGACGCTTTGATAAGGATTCATTTTGTAAGCTTTCTCGTGAGTTTTACAGCAGGTTTCATAACTATTTCTACATGTATTCATAGTTGAGAGCAATTTTAGGCTATTCCCACCGCTATTACACACGAAAGAAAAGATATTCTGGTTATTTAGAAAGAGGAACTTAATATAGATGCTACACGAGAGAGAGAGAGAGAGAGAGAGAGAGAGAGAGAGCATATCACCTCACACAGAATCCCGAGGCGTGTACTGGTTCCCCTCCTCCACCCCAATCCCCGTCCCGCCAGCAGTCACAAGGCGGACAGGTGTTGACGTTATGGTAATCTCCAGCACATTATTGGTTACTCCCGTCACTGTGTTGACCTTCAGATACCAATATTGCTTCCTCTTCTCTCACTCTCTCCTTCCTTCATTCATTCCTTCCACTTACGTAATTTACACAACCCTCTCTCCGTCTTGCCGCTGTTCCTTCTGTTCTTCCCTCACTCTGCACACTCTTGCTGTATTTTTCGCCTCTTCATTTATGTAACACTGTTGTTCATTTCCTGTTTTCTCCAACCCCTCTTGTCATGTTTTCTCTTTCCTGTCTTTACTTTTTTTCATCGTCTGTTTCCTCTCTTCCTTTTTATTTATTATTTACCAATGTGTCCATCATTATAATCGCCGTCGTTGTCC
>NC_059291.1:1876686-1886686 GCF_017591435.1 Portunus trituberculatus
GTGTGTGTGTGTGTGTGTGTCTATCACTAATTTGATTTATGAAGTGTTATTTTTTCCTTTTATCTTAATCCATCTTTCCGTCTGTATCTTTCCTTTTTATCAGATACACCAGTAACGTGATGTACTTACTCTTGGTGCTTCAGCAAGTGTTTTTCATATAAACTTTAAAGTCTTCACTCCCCCCCACACCCATTTTTTTATTGTCTTTAATGAACCTGCATTTATTTCTCATTTCTCATCCATAATACCAGTGTAGAACTTTACAAACCCCACAGGTAACATTATTTACATTCTCTTCTTTCATTAGTCTCAAGTTACCTTTTACTTTCTCGACTCTTATCATTTCCATTAATATTGTCTTCTTCCCTTATTTTTCTTCAGGTAGTTCGAGTTACGCGGCAGTAAGATGAGCTTAGTAAAGGAGGGTATCAGATTTTCTTTGATAAGCCGAAGTCAGGTAGCTTAACTTTGAATATGAATTTGAGCCTTGAGAATGTGAGATACTACGTGGAAGTGGAGGGAAAGGACAGAGGAATGGCTTGAATGGAGGGAAGTAGGAAGAGCTGAGGAATAAGTGGTAGTGGGGCGAGTCTTCCTGCTCCTCGTGCCCTCCTCCTACAGGGTGAAGTGAGTGGGCGCAGCTTGCATCATTCACAGCCCCAATTAACGTTAGTCAGAGGAACAAAGCGGTCATTAATACATCATTTCATTAAGTACAAAGGAGGTTAAGTGTGTGTGCGAGTGTGTGTGTGTGTGTGTGTGTGTGTGTGTGTGTGTGTGTGTGTGTGTGTGTGTGTTGCTGGATGTTTTCACCAAAAAATGCATAAAGAAGATCAAGAGAAGGAGGAGGAAAATGAGATGAAGGAGGTGGAAGAGAGCCCCTCGTAATTTCAATCTAAGCATGTAATAGACTAAGTTTGTAGGTAGACTGAGTCCTGAATACCTCTCTCTCTCTCTCTCTCTCTCTCTCTCTGAGCTCCTTCCTCTAATCATCACTAAGCTGCCTACGATGCCACGGAAGACGATGAGTTGTTTCCTTCCTGCCTAATGCCTCTTCCTCCTCCTCCTCCTCCTCCTCCTCCTCCTCCTCCTCCTCCTCCTCCTCCTCCCTCCGTCACTCCATTTCCATTATCGCTCCCTTTCTTCGCGTAGGTCCTTTGCTGTTTTCTTTCTTATTTATTTTCCCTGAGCAGTTAGCGCGGCGTCAAGTCTCGCGGTACTGAGCAATGTGTTGGATATAAAGTCCTGCGAGTACAAGCAGGAGAGGGAGGCGGTTTGCTATGGTTTGTATAGAATTGAAAATGAACTCGTATTCTCAAACGCTTCTGTGCTTCCACCTCCATTATTTCAAGAAGGTTTATATAAATTTACACGAGTTTTTGAAGGTGTTTTTACGGTTCTAGAAGTAGAGCGACAAAAATTTCTACATTATTAACAGGGGGAAACGTTCTTGAAAACCCTGTTAATCACCTCTCTGACCTTGAAAAAATAGTCGTGGTGAGAGAGCAAAGCGTTTCTGAATTACGAACCATGGTCTCCCGCATGTGACGTTTTCAGCAATGTTACTGGAGGTCTCGCCGCACAAAATCTTAAGCCAGGCATAGTGAAGGGAATGCTTCAATGAGTGAGTGGTATTGCGGCGTCATCTCATGGTGTGTAGCCGCTTCATGTGTGGAGGGGAGAGCTGGACAGTGTTCACTCGTCAGACTTGATCACCCATAAATCGTCGGAGAATGATGAAAGTGTGATGAGGAAGATGGAAAGACGAAAAGAACTCTAGAGGGTATGAGAGAGAGAGAGAGAGAGAGAGAGTATGAGAGAGAGAGAGAGAGAGAGAGAGAGAGAGAGAGAGAGAGAGAGAGAGAGAGAGAGAGAGAGAGAGAGAGAGAGAGAGAGAGAGAGAGAGAGAGAGAGAGAGAGAGAGAGAGAGAGAGAGAGAGAATGAATTAAGTAGTCTGAATTAAAAATAATGCAGTTTACTTAATGAGTATTACTAAAAAGCACAATTTTCATGTTATATATTCTGGTAATGGAGAATTAAAAAGAAATTTTCTCTGGACATTTTAATATATAAGAAAATTAGAATATTTTAGGGATGCGCGCTCGCAGGCACATTTGTGTCAGTCCACCCGTCGACAGAAGCATACACCAACTGTTAATGAGCGGGATAGGTAATTAGGGGAGCGAGGTGCAAACACACATCCGGTGACTGTTTTTTTAGCCACGGTATTTGTTTTTCTAACGGAAGCAAATTAATAGTGAGGCGGCGGTGTTGGCGGTGGTGATGATGGAGGTGGTGGCGACATTACCTGCAGACTGTTTACACTGATATGGGCGGGCAGCGGGAGGCAGGAATAGATACGTTGGTTGACAGAAAACGGGGGGAAAAAAAAGTGTCATCTTCAACACCACGCCGACACCTGCATCACGTGTCACCGGTCTCCCTGATTAGCATTCATCAAGTCTTCATAAATCTGCCGCCCTTCACTATCTTCCCGATACCCTTTTTATATGTTAATTTGATAATAACCAATTTCTTTTCAGGATGCAGCTCTCTCTCTCTCTCTCTCTCTCTCTCTCTCTCTCTCTCTCTCTCTCTCTCTCTCTCTCTCTCTCTCTCTCTCTTTTATCTTTTACTCATTCTTGTCTTCTTCATTCTTGCCCTCTTCCTCTTTATCAATTCTAATCTATTGTTTACTTGTTTTGTCCATCTTCTTCGCCTTCTTTGCTTCTATACCTCGTTTTATTGCATTTACCTTTTCTGTTTTTTTTCTTTATTATTTTTCAATGAACCTTTAATGTGCCTGTGTATGTGGCAGAGGATTAAGAAGTGGAAAATAGTGAAGAATGAAATGAAATAGTGGAAGAAAATGGAATGAAAATCAGAGAATGAAATGAGCAGATGGAGCTATTCGTTAGAACTGAGGAATATAAAAAGGAACATAAATCATTAGAGAAGAACGACCACTGATAATATACACAGCTGGAAGAGACAGAAAAATAAGTGTCGTATTGAATGTAACGATCCTTTGCTATACTAGTGTTAGGGAGAGGTGGTAAGATGAGCAAGTGGAATGTGACACGATTTGTTGATAGGTTAACAAGAAATGTGTGGCTATGTAGGAGCGACGATTCCACACACACACACACACACACACACACACACACACATCTACATACCGCGTAGTGTAGTGGTTAGCACGCTTGACTCACAATTGAGAGTGCCGGGTTCGAGTCCCGGCGCGACGAGGCAAATGGGCAAGCCTCTTAATGTGTGGCCCCTGTTCACCTAGCAGTAAATAGGTACGGAATGTAACTCGAGGGGTTGTGGCCTCGCTTTCCCAGTGTGTGAAGTGTGTTGTGGTCTCAGTCCTACCCGAAGATCGGTCTATGAGCTCTGAGCTCTCCGTAATGGGGAAGACTGGCTGGGTGACCAGCAGACGACCATGGTGAATTATACACACACACACGCACACACACACCTGACTTAACCTTCCTGTACTAGCATAACCGTGTGTGTGTGTGTGTGTGTGTGTGTGTAGAAGCGTCATACGGGCGAATAAGGGTGAGCCAGTCGTGTCAGCCTTCATGAGTGTCTCTGGTGTGCTTGTATTCCCGTGTTAGTATGTGAGGAATTCCTCGTATCCCTTCATTACCTCTCCCTTACGCTTCTCTCCACCTTCTCTACACACACACACACACACACACACACACACACACACACACTCTCTCTCTCTCTCTCTCTCTCTCTCTCTCTCTCTCTCTCTCTCTCTCTCTCTCTCTCTCTGATACTCTTTTTTACAAACATTAATTCAAGTTACACAACTTTTGAAATGTACTTATGAATTTCGCTCTCTTGCCTCATATGTGTATTTGACATGAATTTTCATTTAATTTCGCACGCGTATAAAGTTTGCATAATGACGAGAATGTACGGCGGAAATTTGCCCTGTTCTTTTTAACATCCTCGACTTTTGACTCGTCATAACGTACTAGTGATACATTAAACACACTCCATTTTATATTGTAGTAGTATTGGCAGCAGCAACATTAGCAGCAGTAATATTAACAACAGTAGCAATGGTAGTAGTAGTAGTAGTAGTAGTAGTAGCTGCTCTTGTTGTATGAGTTGTAGTAGTAGCATCAGTAGTAGAAAGATAACTACAAAACTCATTCGTACTACTACTACTACTACTACTACTACTTCTACTTCTACTACTACTACTACTACTACCACCACCAACAACAACAACAACATCATCCATCACCAACACTACTACTACTACTACTACTACTACTACTTCTACTACTACCACCACCACCACCACAAACATCACCACCCACCACTAACACTAATAATAATAATAATAATAATAATAATAATAATAATAATAATAATAATAATAGTAATAATAATAATAATAATAATAATAATATCAATAATAGTAATAATAATAATAATGTTAATAAAGATAAAATACATCACATGAAGCTTTGGTGTCCCCGTTAAGAAAATCACGATCATAATAATACTGAAAACGAGTCATTGTTTTTGTCCTGACCACCTTCTTTTCCTCCCTTCGTCTGGACCTCACTCTTATCGTCCTCGTCCTCTCTGTCCTCTACCACGGCAGTTGTGTGCTCGGGTGGCGACAGTCTTCATAAAAGGTGTAGTGGAGCCTTCACTGGACTTCAAAGGGCGCCGCCTCTTGAGAGCAACGCCTTCCAGCTACTCTCATCCTTCCTCCCTCCTCACCAGAGTGGCGGTGTGTTCTTTCACAATGTTCCTAAGGGTGATCCTCTACCCTGATCTCTCTCTCTCTCTCTCTCTCTCTCTCTCTCTCTCTCTCTCTCTCTCTCTCTCTCTCTCTCTCGAGTGGAGAATAATTCATCCTCACACAGCCGTTTCAATGGTAAATTACTTGATAAATCAATGAACTCAATAGACATTGTGCCATCTCCTCCTCCTCTTCCTACTCTTCCTCCAACTCCTCCTCCTCCTCCTCCAACTCCTCCTCCTCCTCCTCCTCCTCCTCCTCCTCCTCCTCCTCTTCTTTTTCTTCCAATTCCTCTTCCTCCTTCAACTCCTCCTCCTCCTCCTCCTCCTCCTTCTCCTCCTTGATGCTGATGCTGATCAAGGAAGAAAAGGTAATAGGAGAGTAAATCTTCTAGAAACGTAGCGTGTGTGTCTGTGTCTCTGGGGAGAGAGAGAGAGAGAGAGAGAGAGAGAGAGAGAGAGAGAGAGAGGAGAGAGAGAGAGAGAGAGAGAGAGAGAGAGAGAGAGAGAGAGAGAGAGAGAGAGAGAGAGAGAGAGAGAGAGAGAGAGAGAGAGAGAGAGAGAGAGAGAGAGAGAGAGAGAGAGAGAGAGAGAGAGAGAGAGAGAGAGAGAGAGAGAGAGAGAGAGAGAGAGAGAGAGAGAGAGAGGGGGGGGGGGGAACACGGAGAATAAACTATCAACACAGAAATAAGAAGCCAACATTTCATATCGCACTGGTTCTAACTGGGCTTAGTTTTATGCTTACCCAACCAATAAGAAGGATTAGGAAATAACACAAGGTCAGGCAGAAGGCTTACAGAAGGCTGGGAATCTTGATGAATTATTTCCCCTGGCATCGTGTATAGTGTGTTTGCAAGGCTACGGTTTGGGTGTTGGTGTTCAGTTATGGGCCTATTATTTTTCATTGGTGAGATAAGGTGACGTCTGATGCATTTAATGATGATGCCTTTGCCAGAGTAGTTATGTTACGTTTGTTTACTCATATATTCTTCTTTTTTTTTTTCATCTGCTTGTCTCTCTGGCTATCAGTCGGTTTTTCTGTCTGCCTGGTTATATCTGTCTGTCTGTCATTTAGTCAGTTTGAATGCCTGTCTATGTATCTTTTTTACTTGCTGTCCATTAATCTTCCTACGTCCTTACTTTTCCACCTACCTATCAACTCATAGACAGACAGTTAGACACACACACACACACACACACACACACACACACACACACACACACACACACACACACACCGCGTAGTGTAGTGGTTAGCACGCTCGACTCACACTTGAGAGGGTCCGGGTTCGAGTCCCGGAGGCGGCAAATGGGCAAGCCTCTTAATGTGTAGCCCCTGTTCACCTAGCAATAAATAGGTACGGGATGTAACTCGAGGGGTTGTGGCCTCGCTTTCCCGGTGTGTGGAGTGTGTTGTGGTCTCAGTCCTACCCGAAGATCGGTCTATGAGCTCTGAGCTCGCTCCGTAATGGGGAAGACTGGCTGGGTGACCAGCAGACGACCGAGGTGAATTACACACGCACGCACGCACACCAATTCTTCTGTAATGCTTCAGTTTGTCAAGTATCATGTTACACAATACATAGATCTGATCCCTGCCTTGCGTCTCTGAGCGCCATCTTAATTGCCGTGCCGACGCAGCGCCACCGCCTCATCGCTGCAGAGGAATCACATAACTCAGATTACTACACTTAGAAATGAGAAACTGTCGCAAGGAATCGTGTCACATACTATTACAGCGAGAGATCACTCGTTATCTTACATTATAGCACTGTCTGGATTACCCTTCCCCTTTATCGCCATACTTTTAGCTGCATTTTGCTTTTTTTTTTTTTATCATATATATGTCTTCTGTTACAGTAATATTCATTTGTGTCTATTTACATACACTAGTTTCTGTACATCCATCTACATTAGGAGATGGTGATGTTGCAATGTATAATTTCTGAACCCTTTCAATAACACCAGTGCCATTGCAAGACTCAGTCGGTGAGGAGACCTTCAAGCTGCTACAGTGCTTTCATGACTAGAACAACATCATCCCGTTCCTTCCACCTTGCTGGATAATTTTACCTCTGTTACTCATTGATTCCTGACGCCATTTCTACATTTTTCGCTCTTCTTACCTGCCTCTGATCTCTCAGTATTTCAATTTCTCCTTTTCCGTTCTTTTCACATGATCAAAAGCTAGCAAACCTCGAGCTGCACACTCCAGTAATCTGTACCACTCCCCTCCCATCCAAAAAGACGTCTATCAGTGTTATTCCTTGTTACACAGCTCTTTGTACCTGTATCCAGCTGTTACATACTGTGCTCCAGCCTTGTGCTACGGCACGAGATGATAAAGGTGAAGAGCCCTCTTTTCCATCTCGCTTCACCTTGCTCACTTACCACAAAACACACCATGAGATATGAATGCACACTACTCAAACGCATAGCAAGATAAAGTGGGACGAAAACACTCTTTTTCTCGTTCGTCGTGCCGAGTATGCTCAGGAAACACTTCACAAGAAATGTATTAATGTGTCAAACATGTCTGAGCTACACTTCCCTCAGGAGATGATGACGGATTGCGTTGTGGTGGTACTGTGTGACCAGAACACGTTATTAATGCAACGTATCATTTGTATAATCTGAGACTCTATCTTACAATGTTCTTTTTTTTCATCTTCCTATGACATGGATTATTTCATCAAGACAGTTCCAAGCCAACTTGATGTCTTTTATGCTTAACTTTTTAACAAACCCTTGTATAACGTTGAAAGAAAAGACGAATTTCCATAAAAGAAAAGTTTTTCCTCCTTGATTTACAAGTTTATTAAGACTTGAAGATAACATCGAAACTATTACACACATTACTTCCATCCGCCATATTGTTATTCCTAGTGATAAACTAATTAAATTAAAAGTAAGGAGAAAAAAAAGAAAGGTAATACCAGAGCTGCGTCTTGACACGCGTGTCTTCAAGTTAATTAGAATTAATGAGATGGGCAGGCGAGGGAAGCACAGGACGAACGGCTTACACTGCCTCGCCTCCCTTCTTCCTTGTACAGTGCAATATGTTATGAGACACATGTAAGTGTTTACAAAGCAAGACAAGACGGCACATCATTACGCCTCTCTCATCCCTTGCTGCGCTGCTCTCTATCATTACCAGGGACGAAGCCACAAAGGACGAGGCAAGGTTCATTGTCTTGTGTTTTTGTTTTCTGGCTTATTTGTTATTTGTCTCCGCCTTTCATGTGGACGGATGACTAATTAATTGTTAGTGATATGTAATTACTTTAATGGGCTGGATGACAAAAGCTTTGTGTGTCTTTACTGTCACTTGTCTTTTTATTATTCTCTTTATTTTTTCCATGTAGGAGAGAATCGGGCAAAGGGCAAGAAAACCCCAATAAAGAAATAGACATACTCAGGTTCCGATTCTCAAACAGTGGCAAAGGCGGTCGTTAAAAGTAAAGGATAACTGCCTTGAAACCTTCCTCTTGAGTGGGTTCATGTCATAGAAAGTTGGAATTACAGAAGCAGGCAGGGAGTTTCACAGCTTACCAGAGAAAAGGATTGATTAATTGTGAATACTAGTGAAGTTTTGCATTAGAGAAGCTGACAGAATAGAATACAGAGAAAAAAGAGACTTGTGAAGCGAGGCCACGAGAGGAGGGTTAACGAAATCAGAAGAGCACAGGGCACGAAAATAGCGACAGAAAATAGTAAGAGATCCATCATTGCCGTGATAAGAGATACCGAAGACAGTGTTAAAAGAGAGGAGTTAATAAGACGAAGATTTTATAAACAAAGTAATTCCGTGCTGCTGCTCAATACACTGTACATTTTCAGGGCACCGCGAGCTGATCACGTGTGTACACTCTCAGGAACACAATCTGCCTATGTTTCACTATTGAGAAAGAGTTGTTTTTTTCACGTGATAATGGAGGTTTTTTTTATACCACTTATCCAATCTGACAGTTTTAAAAAAGGAGTAGGAGTAATGGAAGGAGTGACACGTTAAGTTTGTATGTCATATTCCCAGTTAGCGGCCTAGTAGGTAGGTGTCTTGTACCCTGCATCACTCGACTACTACCACCACCATCACCACCACCACCACGGAGTCACGCACCTCATTTACTGCTTAAACAAAAGAGCATTTCTAGGTATTCCTCCTCCCTTCTCCATACCAATCTCACACCTCTCCTATTCTTCTATCTTCCTATCTCTTCCTTCTCCCAACTCACTCTCCTCCTTTCATGTCTGCCTCCCTTGGGTGGTCGAAGAGAAGAGGGAACGGATGAGGGGAAGGGAAGAGAAGGAGAGGAAGGAAGGAAGGGAGGGAGGGAGGGAGGGAGGGAAGTAAAGTTTTCAGTCCAGTAAATGGTTGCTCACACTCATCACCCGCCGCCTCCTTGTCTTCATTATGGTAATTCTCCAATCTACGTTACCCTTCTCTCTCTCTCTCTCTCTCTCTCTCTCTCTCTCTCTCTCTCTCTCTCTCTCTCTCTCTCTCTCTCTCTCTCTCTCTCTCTCTCTCTCTCTCTCTCTCTCTCTCTCTCTCTCTCTCTCTCTCTCTCTCTCTCTCTCTCTCTCTCTCTCTCTCTCTCTCTCTCTCTCTCTCTTCCCGTCTTCCTTCCCTCCATAATAGGTCTGGTCTCCTAAAGATCGCTTGGATCTCTATAGATAATTATTTATTTTTATTATTCCTGCATTTTGTTGTATTTTCTTTTCTTTCACCTCCCTCCCTTTTGCTGTTCTATTTTTCGTGTTGTATTCTGTAGCACTTCGTTTTTCAGCTTTGTTTCCTTGGTAGAATATTGCAGCATGTGCAGCATAATGGTGTGGGGCTTAAAACACACACACACACACACACACACACACACACACACACACACACACACACACACACACACACACACACACACACACACACACAGAGAGAGAGAGACAGCGAGCTTGCTTCCACCCACACAGACACACTTCATCCTCCTCCTCCTCCTCCTCCTCCTCCTTCTCCTTCTCCTCCTTCTCCTTCTCCTCCTCCTCCTCCTCCTCCTCCTCCTCCTCCTCCTCCTCCTCCTTTTCCTCCTCCTCCTCCTCCTCCTCCTCCTCCTCCTCCTCCTCCTCCTCCTCCTCCTCCTCCTCCTCCTCCTGTTCTTACTACTACTACCACTACCACCACTACCACTGCTACCACTATCACTACCACTATTACTACTAGTACTACTACAA
>NC_059291.1:1891686-1906686 GCF_017591435.1 Portunus trituberculatus
CAGACTAACTTTTGCAATAACTGTATGAGTCAGTTCCGTAATTAAAAAGTAGCGCGCGGCACTAGATAATGCAGTAATGTGTCGTTTTTCATTACTTTTATCCTGGCAGACAAATATGCAATAGTGAGTGTTTAGGCTTCACAATGAGCCAAGCTTCACACACTCTATACATTAAGCTGTGATATTGAACTATTGGATTTGTGTTCTCCAGGTTATAATAGTGATTTGTTAGATTACACTCTCCAGGCTAACAAGGAAATAACGAATAATGAAATAGTGAATATATAGTTAGACTTTGTACTGCCTACGCTTCAATAGTGAACTGTTTGTCCTGATGCTCAGTACGTTTCAACAGTTTAGCAGTAGTACATTTCAAGCAGCTTAGATCCAAAAATGAGACACACACTGGTATTCATGAAGGCAGTTATTAAAAAAATAACTCAACATTTAACGGTCCGTTTTTACGAGTACACGTTTTACCTCGGCGCCTAAGCATACTCGAGTTAATGGGCGCGGGGAGGCAAGGACTGTAGCGCCCAGGCAAAAATGCTCACTAACAGATGAGTGCGGACTGCGGACTGCGGAGTTCGACCTCGCCAACTGAGTTTCATGTGAACATTTCACCAGTAAACATGTAGGTGGGTGTGCCGCGCCCTTAAAGGTGTACTGGGGAAGACACTGCTATGCCTTGCAGGTGAGCCGCGTCGTGCACTGAGGCGGTGGTCACCTCACTTCACCTCACCTCGCCTCACCTCACCTTACCTCACTTCGCTTCACTGCACCCGCACCTAATCTCATCTAACTTTTTTTCCTTTTTTTTTTATATGAAATATTATAAAGGTAAGTTTTCTAGGCAATTTCCTGAATACTTACTTCAATGACATAAAAACATTATTATTGTTATTGTTATTATTATCATTTATTATTATTTTCATCATTTTTTATCATTATTATTATTAGTATTATCGTTTCTGTTATTATTTTTATTATTATTATTATTATTATTATTATTATTATTATTATTATTATTATTATTATTATTATTATTATTATTATTGTTATTATGATCATCATTATCATAGTAGTAGTAGTAGTAGTAGTAGTAGTAGTAGTAGTAGTAGTAGTAGTAGTAGTAGTAGTAGTAGTAGTAGTAGTAGTAGTAGTAGTAGTAGTAGTAGTAGTAGTAGTAGTAGTAGAAATTGTAGTAGTAGTAGCAGTAGTAGTAGTCGTCGAAATAGTAGTAGTAGTAGTAGTAGTAGTAGCAGTATTGTTATTATTATTTATTATTATTTATTATTATTGTTATTATTATTATCATTATTATTAGTAGTAGTAATATTATTATTATTATACTCATCATCGTCGTCGTTGTTGTTGTTATTGTCGTTGTTGGTGTCATTGGTGCTGTTGCTATCAATACTATCCCTTGGTGTCATGCATCAACACACACAATATGGTCATGGCTGCTGTGATGTCATGGAAAAATTCAATTATCATAACTTTATCTTTTTTAGTTCTTACTTCACCATTTCTAATTTCATCTCACTTTTATTCATTTCGTATCGTTGCATTATTTGACCTTACCCAATGCTTCTTTTATCAAAAACTTAACCTTATTTCACCTTACCTGGTCTTACCTTACCGTACCTTACCCTTTCCTTTCCTTTCCTTTCCTTTCCTTTCCTTTCCTTTCCTTTCTTTTCCTTTCCTCTCTTTACCTTACCTTACCTTACCTTACCCTACCTCACATAACCTCACCTAAAGAAACAATTTACACTGCATTACTGTATGATTTTGCTTTTTAGAATTAAGGTGAAGTGTTTTACGTATCTGCTCACTTCTTGGCGCTGAATCTCGACTCCTTATGCTTACAATGGTACAATGGAACCATGCGTGCTTTGGGGTCCGAGGGGTCTCCAAGCGCACGGGTTCGAATCCTGTCCACGGTCCGAGTGTAAGTTGGGCTTCCTCACCCGAGGCAACGGTTTCTAGCGGGTGGGCTTTGAGATAGAAGGCACCCCAAAAAGTATCTCCTTTAGCCCATGAATTCCCGTGAAAAGCCCACATAGTATAAATAATAATAAAAAAAAAAAACAGACAGACCCTCATCATCTTCATGGCAGGTACTGACTGACTAAGCCTGGTAACACAACGCTTGCCTGACGGTAATGGCAGTGCAAGGGTAGGACAATGGCATGATGGGAATGATGTTAATTGCTGTGCCATAAACTGTGGTGATATCTGCCAAGGCGTACCTACAAACTTAGGGCTATAGACTATTGATAACATGCATGATGGGGGAAACTTCGATCCTGAGTAAATGCAGTTTCTTTATGGAAGGCGATATATTTTTTTTTTCGTCATCCTAGCCAGCGCCAGATTACCTCGTTACAACAGCGACATGACTCGTTCTGAATTTACGGCAAGAGGCGAGGTGAGGAAGTAACGAGAAGGGCATGACTTGTTGGAGGGTATGAAGAACGCGAGGCTGAGTGAAGTAATGTGAAGAGGGGACTGAGAACTGAGACACTGATAGGAATAGATAGTTAGGAGGCACGATTAATGACGAGTGTGGGTACTGAGAGAGGCAGAAAAGGAGACTGGTAACGGGATGACGATGAGAGAGAGAGAGAGAGAGAGAGAGGGCGGAGGGGATAAATGTGGTGGGCGAGTGGGCAGTGATGGTCGGGAGCACCTTGTTGTTTGTGGTGCGGCATAATGATTGGCCATGTGAAGGGTTTCGGGGAGGCCCCACAGCGGCGCCCTCGTCAGCAGGCAATACATTATGCAAGCTTACCCTGCGCTATTCCCCTCATAAATATTATTGTTGTGATCGTGGCAGAGAGAGAGAGAGAGAGAGAGAGAGAGAGAGAGAGAGAGTAAACATGTGGTAATATTATATTTAATGTTTTGAAAGCAGCTACTGATTCTCTTTCTAATTTAGGCATTCGTTTATGAAGAATTTCCAGGACATAATGGTGGTGGTGGCGGAGCAGACACAATAGCAACGCCAACGCAACACCAAAACAACGCTAGTGAATCTTTTCCTCTACCGACATTCTGTGACCATGGACATTTCCCTTCTGAAGACATATTTTTCCTCTCCTCCTCGTCCCTTTCTCCCTTCTTCTAGCAAACTCCTTTACCTATTCCCTCTACTTTGACTCTCTCTTCTTCACATCTCCCGACAAGACTCCTCGTGATAAGTAATTTTCATCAAGATTAAGTACAATTAACGCTCCTTTACTCCTTTTGTACTCGCTCATTCTGAAGAAAGATGGAGGGATAGAGAAGAGACGGAAGAGGAAAGAAGAATCGAGGCAGTACTCTTCATAGGACAGTAGTTCTTGGCGTGGGTTCGACGAAGGGTCTGAAAAACACGTTGCAATTTTGGTTTTATTTGCTTTCGATCTAACTTAAGAGGAGTGCTTGATTTGACGAGTCTGGCGGGTGTGCGCAGCTCTCCGATAGGGTCCAGTGCCTCTGTGAAGGTTACGAATCGCTGGTGTAGAAAGAGAAGGAGGACGAGGACGAGGAGGAGAAGAAGGAAAGGGAGGAAGAGGAGGAGGTGGTGGTGGTGTTAGAGGAGGAGAAGGAGGACGAAGATGAAGACGAGGAGGAGGAGGAGGAAGAGGAAGAGGAAGAAGATGAGGAGATGGTGGTTGGTGTTAGAGGAGGAGAAGAAGGACGAAGAAGAAGAAGAGAGAGGAGGAGGAGGAGGAGGAGGAGGAGGAAGAGGAAGAGGAAGAGGAGGAGGAGGAGGAGGAGGAGGAGGAGGAGCAACTAGAGAGGGGAGAGCTGAAGGAGGAGGAAGAATAGGGGAACAAGGAGAAAGCTAAAAACGAAAAGAGGAAGAGGCGGAGAGAGGAGAAATCACATATGCATTCATGGAAAGTATGATAAGAGAAGAAAATGGACTCAAAGAAAAATAAGAAAAGAAAAAAAGGAAGGAACGAAAGAAAGGAAGAAGAAGGAAGTGTAGAGAGAGAGAGAGAGAGAGGGGAGGAGGAAGAGGAGATGGTGAGAGTGGCCTTAACTGTCACCCTCTCTCCCTAAGCAGTGGCAGAGAGCGATGCACACGCGGATAAACATCGTCCCTTGACACAAATGCGGGAGTAACTTCAGTATATTCAGAAGCGAGGCGAAATTTTTATCGTAACCACGAGGGCGACCTTCCCTTTGGTCCAGCGTGGAGAGTGAGCCGGCTCTTTTATGTGCGGCGGTGGTGGTGGTGGTGGTGGTGGTGATGGTGGTGGTGGTGGTGGTGGATGAGATTTTGCAGAATTCTCCTCTTTTAGTAAATGGATGAGTGAAGTGGAGGTCGGAAATGGGGAAGTGGAGGATCATTCCAGCTACACACAAACGCTGATGAGGGTGTGAAGAGGAGGAGGAGGAGGAGGAGAGGAGGAGAGAGAGGAGGAGGAGGAGGAGGAGGAGGAGGAGGAGGACAACCATACAACAACAATGACCACTGTTTTGATGCGATACACCCCTACATTCTGTAAACATTGTCCAAACCCTTTCTCTCTCTCTCTCTCTCTCTCTCTCTCTCTCTCTCTCTCTCTCTCTCTCTCTCTCTCTCTCTCACACACACACACACACACACACACACACACACACACACACACACACACACACACAGAGTAGTCACGTCATCAAAAACCCGTCACAGTTAGGCCGCCGCCAACACCACCATCACCACCACCACCAGAAGAAGAGGGAAGGTATGGGGAGACACAACAATACTGGAGAGAGAGAGAGAGAGAGAGAGAGAGAGAGAGAGAGAGTGACGTTTGAAGGATGACTTGGAAGCGAAATGGGTGAAATATGGAGACTGGAAGAGAATGAGGCTGGCTGTGGACGAAAGGAAAAAGGAAATTTGAGTAACACGAGTGAACCTTTGTCCGCTGCCAGTGTGTACGTACGTCCCGTCTCGACTAGTCAGTGTGTTTACGTCCGAGTGCCAAACCCAAAGGAGAAACAGCCTGTGCGTTATTTTTTTACACCACACACACACACACACACACACACACACACACACACACACACACACACACACACACACACACACACACACACACATGAGTGATACATTCAAAAGGCCTTACCATTTTCCTAGTATTCAGTACAATGCCAGAATTATGTTATATTTTTGTATAGGAACCGAAGTAAGTCATCAATGCCCCTCATCCTCCATCTCTCTCTCTCTCTCTCTCTCTCTCTCTCTCTCTCTCTCTCTCTCTCTCTCTCTCTCTCTCTCTCTCTCTCTCTCTCTCTCTCTCTCTCTCTCTCTCTCTCTCTCTCTCTCTCTCTCTCTCTCTCTCTCTCTCTCTCTCTCTCTCTCTCTCTCTCTCTCTCTCTCTCTCCTCTCTCTCTCTTCTCTTCTCACTCTCTCCTCCATCCTCTGCCATCCTATTTCTCCCTTTCTTCCTTTATTCTGTCAGTCATTCTCTTCCCCTCCTCCCTCCTTCTCGCCTACAGCTCTTCTCTTCTACCTTCCTCACTGACCATCCTCAGCTATCCTATTTCTCCCTTTCTTCATCCCCTTATTCTGTCAGTAATTCTCTTCCCCGTCCTCCCTCCTCGCCTACAGCTCTCATCTTCTACACATTACAACTCCCCTCCCTCTCAAGGACGAAAAACATCATAAATATAAAATTAGAACTGAATCAAGGCTTTTCTACTTCTTTCCAGTTTCGGGAGTAAAAAAAGTTCTTGAAACAATTTAAGGTTCCTTTTATTTTTTATGTTTCCAGCGGTACAATTCAAGAAAACTCGAAATCAAGTCTCCTGCTTTTTTCTTTTCTTTCTTTTTTTTCTTGATATGAGGGGATGTAGATTTCACTTACTTATTTTCAGTTCTTCGTCTGCTTTTTTTTCTTTTCTTTTTTAATAATGCGTCTCCTTTATTTTTTTTCTACAAAGAGATGTAGAGTTCACTTACACATATTCCCAGTTATTCGTCTGGTTTTTTTGTGTTTTTCTAGTGACGCTTCGTAGGTGTATAGTGAAGTCATAAGCCAGCTGTTACCAACACTTCCAGAGACAGGATCCCTATCAACAGATCTTATATTTTGTGAAAGACTAAAGGCACAGTTAACACCCATCAGCACTGGGAAACATTTTTATCATGAGATTTGTGTACGATTATAATAAATAATAAAAATCATGACAGCATTGAAAAAGGAGGTTAACGTCTATCAGATATCAAGCACATTGGTAACAGAAAGCATCACTTCAAAACATGTGTATGCCTTTTGAATAACGTTGCCACTGTACCACCGAGTATGCAGCATTTCCCAAAAGTCCGTAGCATTGATAGCGAATTAAAAACAACTCACCGTGCAGGAGATAACACCCTGAGATCAAGAAACGCTGCTTTAGAACCACGACTCCAGTATGATGACCTCCCCTACCGCCGTATATGCCGCATTTCCCAAGAGTCCGTAGCATTGATAGCGAATTGACAGCAACTCACCATGGAGGAGATAACACCCTGAGATCAAGAAACGCTGCTTTAGAACCACGACTCCAGTATGATGACCTCCTCTGCTCAGCCATCTGCACACCGCTGTCCATGCACGGGTTGCTATTCCTGCCTTGCCTCCTGCCGTCCCTTCGTCATGTGAGTCACCATTCTGTCACCACTAGGTCACCATAACTGGCCGCTGTTCTGTGTTGTGGACCATTTACGTTTCATAATGGGACACCTAATTTCTTCCCTATAATGGATACCAGAACATCAGGTTGAATTTAGAGTTTCCGAGGTTGTGGTGTTTCCTTCTTGTTCCTTTGTGTTCTCTCTCTCTCTCTCTCTCTCTCTCTCTCTCTCTCTCTCTCTCTCTCTCTCTCTCTCTCTCTCTCTCTCTCTCTCTCTCTCTCTCTCTCTCTCTCTCTCTCTCTCTCTCTCTCTCTCTCTCTCTCTCTCTCTCTCTCTCTCTCTCTCTCTCTCTCTCTCTCTCTCTCTCTCTCTCTCACACACACACACACACACACACACACACACACACACACACAGAGGAAACATGGTGTTAGTAAGTAGCATTACAAAAAAAGCAAGCCTAACCTTTCCTCCCTTTCCTGGATCAGTCACCTCTCCGACACAACTTCCACACTGGACACCAAACTTTACTACGGTGGAGGAAGAAAATCCAAAGAAATATCGGAGTTCCCTCGCCGAGCAGTTTAGTGGAAGACGTATATTTGGGGAAATGGTCTGAGGGAGCTGCAACAAACCATATGGGGACAGTCATGAAGCCAGCTTGCCGTTTCCAACCCTCTGTCCCCCACAAACCACAGCACAATCTCATTTACGTAGCGCCCTTTCACGATCTTTGTCACATTTCTTCTTCTATTATCCGGGTATTGCTGGGAAGAGAAAGTTAATGAGAAATAACTCACTTTTGAATGGACATATGCGATGAGGTAATGGGAAAGTATGTGTTCTGATTCCTTATTCCACTAGTTTCTTCCTTCTACTTCTCCTTCCCTCCCTCCACCCATACAGAGCAGGTATAATGATTTCTTTCCTCTCTCCCTCTACTATTACATCCGATAAACTAGTTCCTGGCTGTCCTACCTCCCTTCCGCTTGTCGCATTGCACATTTAAGTCACTCGCCCAATGCGGAAAATCATTCGCCTCGCTTGTATTTTTTTTTTCTTCGTGATTCTGAAATAAAGTATATGTTATCCTCTTTCTCCTTCTCCTCCTCCTCCTCCTCCTCTTCTTCTTTCTCCTCCTATATGTTACATTCCCCTCTTCAATTCCTTATTTCCCTCTCCACCATTTTTCATATTTTTCCGTTCCCCCTCCTCATCATTCCTCTTCCTCCTCGCATCATTTCCCTCTTCTCTTCATCTTCCTCCTCATAACCCGGTGCACTCATTCATCCTTGCTGTTGTTGTTGTTGTTTCTCCAGCTGCTATTGTTGTTCTTTTTTTGTTTTCCCATGTATCACTTCCAAACTGAATCCCTCCTCCTCCTCCTCCTCCTCCTCCTCCTCCTCCTCCTCCTCCTCCTCCTCCATCTCTTCCTCCTCCATCTCTTCCTCCTCCTTCTTCTTCAGTTATTACCACCACCACCACTACCAACATCAACCATCACCACCACTACCATCACCACTACTACCACTACCACTACCACTACCACTACCACTGCCTTTATTGTTGCCGCTGCTTCCACGGACCTCCAGATTCACCACCACAACCCAAGCACTCACAGACGTCACCATTCTTACACGTTGCCCTCTCGAGGTAGTCATCCCTCATCCTTTAATGGCCTCCCTCATCAAGGAATCAATCTGTCGTCAAGGAATCAGTCTCCATCATGCGGGCGGTGACAAGGGATCAGTCTGCGGCAATACGCGTTGGGTGACTGAGGGCCCTTACACACGATGCTCCTCAGGAAACGTACTGTACTTGGTCGTGTTCTGTTATACTGTTATTCCGTTCTTAGCTTTGTTGTTGTAGAGGAAATTCTACGGTTTTGTTACCTCATAGTTTTATTGTGACATTTTTTTTTTTTTTTTTTTAGTTAAGCTTTGGAACTCCCTGCCTGTGTCTGTATTTCCAGCTTCCTATGACTTGACTTCGTTTAAGAGGGAGGTTTCGAGGCAATTATCCCTATGTTTTGGCTAACTCTTTCTCATCTATAAGGGGACTGGCGATTGAGTAGGCCTTTATTTAATCATTTTGTTGCCCTTAGCCAATTTTCTCCTCTTACCTTAAAAGAAAACTGGAGTTGATACCTGCCTCAGTGTTAGTCTTGTTCGTTTGTGATTTTCTGTGGATAAAATGTTTCGGTTTTAATTTTGGTTTTTATTCACCATTTTTTGTTGAATAGCAATACTTTATAGGAGAATATAGTCATGTTATTTATTAAACTCTTCTTGTCATCAAACTACAACCATTGTCTGTGATGACCCTTACTGTTGCTCGTGGAGATAATTTGAGAATGTGACTCGTTGTTCAGTGTTGCTTATTTGTTAGAGTTTGTCATTTCTTTGAGAGGTGATGGAGTGATAGGGCGGGACAGGTACAGGGAAGGTGCAGATAAAGATACATGATTTAAAGATCCGAAATTTACATAGTACAAGGTTCATCCTACAAATGTACACGAGAAGGGGCAGGAAGGTAATAACGGGTGCATACATTTCATCTTTTCCATCACTCTTTTTCACTAGAGGGCGTGTTACCAATGTGAATTCCACGATAGGGTGAAGATGGCGTGTATGGCATAAGGGGGGCGTGGCGGGCGGGGTGGTGCTCCTCTAGAGTTGAACGAGTCTCACTATTTTTTTTTCATTTGCAGCCACCTACTGTCTGCTCGGGTTCATGTTGTGTGTTCATCATATTTTGTGTTGGTATTCCTGCGTTTTAATTAGCCAGGCGTAATATAACAGCAGGGTTCGCTTTGCTGAGTGGATTTCGTTGTGCTCCCTTCGTTGTGTGTTGGAAAATATTGGTGTGCGGCTGTTCTGTTTATCAAATATTATAAGTAAGCGTTGTGGTTTTCAAGGTAGGAATTATATTGCGGTGTTTGCGGTGGCGTTCTGTTAGCTTGGTTACGTGCCCCGTTGCCTAAGCCGTGGCTCCGCGACACCGGTGCTGCAGGAAGTGTTGCCTACAGCCCTACACTACAGGGTGTTTTGAAGGCGTGTCAATCCATTCTCTTTTGCTCCTCCCTCAGTCCTTGCGATAAGATCCCTTCCAAAGACGTGACTTTTACATCCACAAGCCGTTACTTAGTTGTATCTCATCTTGGACGACAATGATTTAGCAACTACATCATGTAAACTTGTAAAGGATGTATAGACATGACCTACGCATACGTATTCTATTAAGAATACATGGAATACTCGATGTTTCTTTCTGTATGTTATGTCTTTTCCCGGACCGTTTTTTTTTTTTCGCCTGAGTGTAAAGCAAGTGTTACGGAGAGAAGGATGGTAAGGCTAATATATTCTGGGGTGTGCAGGGGACAGGGGAGGGTGGTAAAGAGGAGGAGCTTCTCTTATATCTAACATGGTGAGGTGTTTCCCTCTTGGCCCTCTTAGTTCCCTTAATCCCCGTGGTCTCCTTTCCGCCTGTGTTTTGCAGCCTAGTGATCAGTTTGGAAGAAGTATGCTCTCCAAGGGGCGGTGGGTCACGCTTTTTACATTTTTATGATTATGGGACGATGGAAGGGGCACTTTTGACCGGGCTCCTTTTTATTACCTTTGTTTTCAATCGTATCTATCCTTCTCTTTATATATATATATATATATATATATATATATATATATATATATATATATATATATATATATATATATATATTTTTTTTTTTTTTTTTTTTTTTTTTTTTTTTTTCTTCCTTGCCCTGCCATTCCATCTCAGACCTGAATATCACAAAGACTGCAAGTAAATGAAGCAATTTCTTTCTAAACAAAAATGGCATCGCTACGCTTCAACGGATTCTGTACTTGCCTCTGAAATGTACTTGTCAGCACGTCACTCAGACCAGAACAAGGAGGGCAAACACTCAAGCATGTGACTTAAGGTATTCGGTACTTCATAAGACTCATTTCAGAATGATAGAAAAAAAAACACACATAAAGAAGAAAAAGGACAACACAAAAAGAGCTTCATGAGTAATATTCGGGTGCATGCAAGTGCTGTAAGGGAGCGAGTGTCTTGGTAGTGCTGTCGTGGCAGAATCCAGCACGCCGCCCATCACTCCTACACAGTGACCTGCGGGGCTCAGCAGCCAAACGGATTACCTTCACAGTAAAAGAATTTGTGAGGTCCAAGGAACAGAAAACCCAGACTGAAGGCAGGAACAGTCTATTTGTCACGCCCTCCGCACAGAATTCCATGCATACACGCGAGGCTGGTGCACCAATTTTGCAAGTGACTAAAAAGTGACCTGCTAGTCCATGTCCTATTGTTAGTCTTCATTTTGTATACCTGCGAGAATAATACCCGCGCGTGACCATGATAAAGAATTCCTTGGTAACAATCGTGGAGTTCGGGGAATGACGCCACCTGCCGCAGCTGTTCAAACACTGAAATGACTCGGTTTACGATTACTGCCTTCGAGTACCAAGACTGGGTGGAAGTGAGTGAAGGCACGAGGGTCACCGGGAACTGCAAGGACGCGGTGCCAGCCTGGTGAGGGGATAAATTAACCCCGGACGATGGAAATAATGTGGCGCCAGTCATTGAGAGAGAGAGAGAGAGAGAGAGAGAGAGAGAGAGAGAGAGAGAGAGAGAGATGTTGGAAAGAAGACTCCACAAAGAAAGACCAACAATGTAAAGGAAAAGGAAGTGTGGCAGTGCAATCAAGGTACGGAAAGGGAGATAAAGAGCAGAACTAAAAAGGAGAGAGAGAGAGAGAGAGAGAGAGAGAGAGAGAGAGAGAGAGAGAGAGAGAGAGAGAGAGAGAGAGAGAGAGAGAGAGAGAGAGAGAGAGAGAAAGAGAGAGAGAGAGATTCTGAATAGGAGGAAAGACAAGGAAGGGCAAGAAGATCGTGAAGGGGAAGAAAGGAAAGGAAGGGAAACGACAAGTATTGACTTCTTGGATGTCGTTAGCGTTTGTCTACCTTCGGATGCAAGTGTGGCAATAGTTGTAGCTCTTTTCTTGTTTAATATGCGATCTGTTTCCGGGCAACAAAAATAAATTCCAAAAAAAATGTTCATTCAGGTTTCAATCCCCAAAAAATGTTCATTCAGGTTTCAATCAAAAAAAATTTTCATTCAGGTTTCAATAAAAAAAATTTTCATTCAGGTTTCACTCCAAAAAAAATGTTCATTCAGGTTTCAATCCAAAAAAATGTTCATTCAGGTTTCAATAAAAAAATTTTCATTCAGGTTTCACTCCAAAAAAAAATGTTCATTCAGGTTTCAATTCCCAAAAGAGAACAACGAAACGAGAACTCCTTTTCCTATTGTTAGACTGATATTGGGTGTTTAGGAAAATAATATAAGTATCAATAGTGCGAGACCTCTATTTTTTTTTTTTTATGTATCCTGTGATTTTTTCTTCAGCATTTTCTCCGCCTTGCATGTGTTTCTTTTTTTTTTCCTGACATGGGTGGCTGAAGGAAATTTTAGGTAAAGAAGGAACTCTGTCTGCTGCCATTTATTTTTTTTTCTGTATGTTTATTTGCGTACCTCTTCGTCCTCTCTTTTCCTTCCCCCTGCTATTCTGTAAATGATTTCTCCCTTCCCTTGCCACCGTTCCTGCCTTCTCAGTCATTATTTTCGTCCCCTCCCACCACTCCCATTGTGACCGAATGCACGCCACTAAATACTCAATTTAGCCGACAATCCGAATTAATCCAGCGAAACCCACAACACCTAGCACCCCACAACGCGCCAGCTGACCAACTGCTGTGTAAAATTCCATGGCAGACCGTGAGGACGAGGGGAGGGAAGCCAAAAGGAAAATAGGGGGAAAGAGAGCAGGAGAAGGGAAAGAGGAAGCTGTGAGAAAAAGAAAAGGGAAGCAAGGGAAGGAGAAGCATGGGGAAGACAAGGAAAAAGGAAGAGTGGAAGGATTGGGGGAGAGAGGAAAGGGTATTAGAGGTTGTGGTGATGGTGGTGGTTGAGTGTGTGCTGCGTACTGTGATAATGTAGTGAAAATAGAAAAACCGAAGAAAGGGAAAAAAAAAATGTTGCGTTCTCGTGAATAGAAAAGATAAAAGAGTGAGGAGAGTTTAAGGTGAAAAGAGCAAATTTAATTCAGTGGTTGCCAAGGCGACTTCATATCTCACTTCCACAAAGGTAGAAGTCGTATAAATGTAGAAAAGGAAAACAAATAATACAAAACTCCTTGAAAATTCACAAGGGAAGGAGGAAAACTGATGACGTTAGTTAACTCGTGTATTGATCAAATGTGAATTGATAGAAATCAGTCTTACTCGAAGGTAATGCTGGAAAAGGATGCGTAGTACAGCAAACAAGACAGTAATAGCAGTAACCATAACGACAACGTCACAACACAACAAAAAGAAATGTTGATGTTGCTGCGTGAGACTTGAAAAATAATCAGGAGCTCCATAGAAAGGGAATCGATGCGTGAGACCCTGTTTACAAGATTCGTGAGTGGAGTTCCCAGCCGAGTTTTAAGACATATTTCATAAAACCAAGGACACAAGCATAGAGGAAGGCAACTGTCATAGTATTATGCTACCGTGGAACCATGCGTGCTTTGGGGTCCGAGGGGTCTCCAAGCGCACGGGTTCGAATCCTGTCCACGGTCCGAGTGTAGGTTGGGCTTCCTCACTCTGGGCAAAGGTTTCCTAATGGGTGGGCTTTGAGATAGAAGGTACCCCAAAAAGTATCCCCTTTAGCCCATGAATTCCCGTGAAAAGCCCACATGGTATAAAAAACAGTATGGCCGTGATTAAATCTATGGTCAATCGATAAGCAGTGAGGTTGAGTGTTGAAGTCAATGACTGTGCTTTGAAGTCAATAACTGTGCTTTATTCAGATAAGATAAAAGAGGCAGTGATCGTACGTTAAGTGATGAAAGATAGAAAAAAAAAAAGTGCAGTGATCATACGCTAAGTGATGGATTTCTCTGTTACAGAATTATGGCAATGGTTGTATTGTTGGTGGTAGTGATGGCTATGGTGACACACATGATTCTCGTTAGTTCAGGAGCATTTTGCAGACACAGGACGAGTCAAAGTACCTCTCACTTCCATACGCCACTTTTTCCTCCAATCACAGTTTTATTCTTTATGCAACCTGATATTAAATAAATGTGTAGAATATCAGATGACTTAAGGTTGAAGAAAACGAAACACACACTAGAAGGAAATGCGACGGTTAAGTATCGATATTGACCTTGACCGCACAGGAGTAATTCTCAGTTAAACCTTTCAATACTGAGACACATTGTTACCCTGAGACTTGTGTACGATTAGACCATTTTATTGACATTAGGAACGGTCAATGGAGGGCAGAGGATTAATGGCCAGTCTTTTCACTACCTTTACCCCTTCAGTACTGGAACACATTTTTACCTTGAGATTTGTGTACGATTAGACCATTTTATTGACATTAGGAACGGTCAATGGAGGGCAGAAGATTGATGGCCAGTCTTTTCACTACCTTAAGGGCGGCCAATACGTACAATCCTCTTCCTATCTCAGGGATGGAATCTTGAACGCCTGGCCGTAGTTAACTGTGACTCAGACACTGTACTGCCTCTGTGTTATATCTCTGAAGGTGTCCCGAGAAGGGCAGAGGCAACGAGTAATTTGACTCACCTCTTATATATACTGCCTTGCATGAAAAATTTAACCTCTTCAGTACCATGACGTGATTTCATATTCATTCTGCTTACTATTTGGCGATTTTCTACAGCTTCAGAGACCTATGTAGGGGATTAAAGTAGTGAAGACTGTGGCCATTTATCTTCTGACCTCCATAGACCCTTCCTAATGTCAATGGTCTAATCATTCCCAAAACTCATGGTAAAAATGCGTCCCAGTACTGAAGGGGTTAATATTCACTATACTTTTACAAATGCTCAATATTTTTCTTAAGGATAATTTCGAAAAACGTGCAACATATATCAACCAGAAATCGCTCCGTCAATATTTCCATCAGTCGCAAACCATTTTAAGATCACAATTTCATCCACATAATCCGTTTTCATTATATTGGTCTTTTTTCCCTTAATGAGAGGTAATAAAACTCTTTTCATCGGAGTTCAAGAGTATCTTTACATTATTGCCTTATGAACAAATATTACTTAAAGCTATGATATTACTCTCTCTCTCTCTCTCTCTCTCTCTCTCTCTCTCTCTCTCTCTCTCTCTCTCTCTCTCTCACACACACACACACACACACACACACACACACACACACACACACACACACTCCCGGTAGCTCAGTGGTTAGAGTGCTGGCTTCACAAGCCAGAGGACCGGGGTTCGATTCCCCGGCCGGGTGGAGATATTTGGGTGTGTCTCCTTTCACGTGTAGCCCCTGTTCACCTAGCAGTG
>NC_059291.1:1919186-1924186 GCF_017591435.1 Portunus trituberculatus
GGATGTTTAATGTTTGTTGCCTTTAGTCCTCACCGTCATTATTATACGTTGCTGTTATCGCTTTTAGACAATGCCGTCAAGATGTCTCGGCGCCATTACGTGTGACAGCAACAGTAAGGCGGCCAAACTGAGAGGAGAGAATAAAAGGATACAGAAAAAGACAGAGGGAAAAATCACACTGTTTCTAATTTAATCATCTAGGACTAGGAGTGGAAGAAATGAAGAATGGGTGGCAGGGTTTGAAGGAGAAGTACGTAGAGGGAGGTGGATTTGTGACTAAGAAAAGGTGAAATGGGAGAAAGGAAAAGGGAAATATATATGTCTGGGAGAGGATGGAGTAAAGAAGTGAGGGAGAGTTTAAAGAAGGAAGGAGTGTTCAGGAATGAGAAAATGAAGGGAGAGAGGAAAGGGTGGTATGAGCAGCAGTGCCTTTCACTAATCAAAGTCTGATGGGGATGTTTGGGGGTTCTGGATCGACTGAATGGATCAGTTGCCTGACTTTTTCCTTCTCTCGTTGATTGGACGGTAAAGGCCACGCTGCTCCCTCATCCCTCTTCCTTCCCTCAGGCCATGCTTCTCTCTCCCCTCACTCACTGTCTCTTCCTGTCAAAGTTTTTTACCGTTCAACATTCATATAAACTGATATAAAAGCTCCCAGTATTGTGCGTGTACACTTACTTTCCTCGACAAAATAAGATTCCGTCCGAACAGAGGCTTTTCACAATGATATAAAAGAATGGGGACGAGTATCAGACAAAAGGGGTCTGTTACTCAAGCTATGAGTACCTACGTGTCACCTACAGAGATGCTACTCGTGTCGTCCCTGAGTGCTACCTCATCCCAGTTCCCTTTCTCTTACCTTCCCCACTTTACTCTGTCGGCCATCCATCTGTTCTAGGTCACGCCATTTCTCTATCCACTTATATGGCTGACATTTATTCTCTTACCATCCCTGTTCATCTTTTTCACTGATGGGTTGTCCATGAACTCTGCAATAATGAAGGCATTGTGAGGCAGACACGCCATGGAGGTATAGTGCATCCCATAGCTGTCCTAATCTTCTCCTGGATGCGGTTCATAGGCGAGGTTGAGGCAGATGGTGAAAGAGTCAGGAAGGGAGTGTGAATAGAGGAAATTTAATGAATATAAGTTAAGAGGATAAAAGTTAATCAGTGAAGTGTGCAGGAGTGGTAGGTGGCTCGTGGACTAAGGGGACTAATGTTACCTTGAGTAGTAGAGCAGCGACAGGCAGGCACATGCTTCACTTCAACACTTCTGCAGTCCCCGTGATAACATATGCCGTTTCCCGGGCAGGGTCACGCCACGCACTTACTCTCACCCTTTCTTTCCTCACTCGTAGACGGCTCTTTTTTCGTCGCCGAAAGATTTTTGGCAAGGTGGAAAAATCGTCCACCTTCACTACTTCCTGACTCCCACGTAGCACAGCCAGCACCCAAGAAGCCTCACCCACCTAGACTGCATAATGGAGCTTCTTTAAACATCACTGGAAGACATCTCATGGCCCTCACCAAACGCTCACTTTCCTTCTCTTATCTTAGATGATTCCCTTCCAAACTCAGGTGACATCTGTCGTACTTCTCAATTCTCCGACGGCTAAGTTTGTTCCTTCCCTCAGTTTCCACTATTACACCGTCTCCTTCATCAGATCCACCTTTCCTTCCTTCGCTTTCTAGCCTTGATATATAATTCCTCTCTCCATTACGCTTGTGTCTCATCTCTTTCTCAGTTTGTTATGCTCTTCCTTGCTTTCATCTTCACTCCTCCTTACCGTCCTGCAACCACCTGTCTTTTCCTCCATATCTCTCTCACACTTTGACCACCAAACATACCAAATTTCTAAGAACCAGCATCTGAAATCCCATTATGTAAGCCTTAACTTCATTATAACTTTGAATGGAACCTTAAGTTTGCTGGCTACTTTCTCCTCGGCAGAAGGTCTCGTGTGACCCCTTTAAAGGCTCATCAGAAAACGGGAGTCATTTTGTCTCCTCTTTCAAGGCTAACGTGATCTTGTTTCGCCTTCCCCTCACTACTCCATTATCCCTCCCCCCTCTCTCTCTCTCTCTCTCTCTCTCTCTCTCTCTCTCTCTCTCTCTCTCTCTCTCTCTCTCTCTCCCAAGCACACACAGTTGGCCTGGAACTCTCGCAGCTCAGTCTGTACCAGCAGGTTACATGAGTCTTCTGTTAATTAGTGAGCCTTTTCGTCCTACCTGGTGGCTGATGAAGACGAAAAAAAAAAAGGACGGATTAGCAGAATTAGAGGAGGATATACATGGAAAGTGGTGGAGTAACAGAAAGGTAGTGAGAGTGTTGAGAGGGTGGTCTGGATGAAAGAGATGAAGGAAGAAAGGAGGAATGGAGGAAAGCAGAAGAGGAAGGAAGAAGTATTACGATGAGAAAAAAGAAAATAACGGAAAAATAACTTGAGGAAAGGTGTGCGGATGAACAAAGAAAGAGAGAAGGGGAAAAGGACAAAGAGGAGGAAGAGAAGGGGGAGGAAAAGGAAGAACAAGAAAAAAGTGAAAAATCTAGAAAATAGAGAAATAAAAAGGAGAGTATAAAAAGCAGAAGAGGAACAAAGACTTCAAAAAAAAAATAAGAAATACAAAAAGAAAAAAGTTATGAACAATGGGAAAGAAGAACTGGAATCAGCAGAGAGAGAGAGAGAGAGAGAGATTGAGTAAAGTATATGTGTGAGTGAAAACGTAAAACAAATAGGGAACTAGAAATGAAGCGAACAAAATATGCAAAAATAAATGCTGGCAAATAACAGCCACCGAGAAATAATTTGTAGAGTCACAGTTGCCTAAGAATTTACGTAAAAATAAGAAAAAAAATATGCAACACAAAAAATATAAAAAAGTGTAAACTGTTTAAGTAAAATCATGAAAAGTGGGAACGAGAAAAACAATGCATGTAAATTGCCTGCAGGTGAAATATTTTTATTTTTACCTGAATTAATGGCGCTACGTTCCTGTGTCTCGCATTTTATGTATGTATTTATTTATCTATTTGTATGCACATTTTTCAGCGCAGAGCCTTTTTTAATTTAAGAGTGTTTTAGAGTAATGTTTACGGGGTCACGTGTGTGTGTGTGTGTGTGTGTGTGTGTGCGTGTGTGGTGTATGGTGTGCGTGTGTGTATGTATGTGTATCTCCTCCGCGTATGTGTGGATGTATATATGTGTGTGTGTGTGTGTAAGCGTACGAGTGTGCGCGTGTGTGTGTGTGTGTGTGTGTGTGTGTGTGTGTGTGTGTGTGTGTGTGTGTGTGTGTGTGTGTGTGTGTGTGTGTGTGTGTGTGTGTGTGTGTGTGAGAGAGAGAGAAAATTGGTTGGTGCATGGACCTTACCTCAGTGTGCAATAAGGACTAAGCTGCCTGAGATCGTAGCTGAAATAATTTTGATAACAATACAATTAACAGCAGCGAATTTACACGAAAAAACAAACGAAGCTTTTAAAAGTTAACGCAATTATTGACTTTTGATATCTGTATTGCAATGTATTATGTTTGATCGAAGCGAATTAATACATACAGATATCTACGTCGTATATTGGTGCACTCCTTCAGTATTGTTGATATGGAGTGTTGGGAAGCAAGCAGGAGTGTGTAAAAGAGTTAATAATGACTCTGATTTGACCTTTGTTGTGTCACTGATGCAAGGCTGGTACCAACACTTCTAGCAGGGCAGGATTTACAACACATCCTTGGAAATTAGATTAATCACAACTGCTTATGATCACTGCTTCACCACGTAACCACCCTTCACTCCCGTAACCTTCCCTATCTTCCATCACCACCATCGCCGCTCACCGTTCCCAGCACCACCCATCACTTCTAATGACCACCATCACCCTGGCATTACTATCCATAATTTCCCTCTTCGCGCATCACCATCCATAATCACTTTTTATTGCCTCTGCATCACCATCCATCACCCAAGTAGCACAAATCAACACAAGCACCGCCCATTACCACCAGTGCTCCTGCTGATCCTTTACAACATCACTGGAACCTCCATCACCAACAACACTATCAATCATAAAAATTCCTACCGAACACCACCACATCAACACCACCACCACCACCAACAAGCCTTCGTTACATCTTCATCATACACTCTCGGATGGCTCTGAGTATGTGTCGCCTGTTATGAGAGAAGTTCTTTAATTAACGTTTAGTCCTTCGTCATGTTCACCCTATCTGGCTTACCTTGTCTGTCAATGAGGGGACTCGTCTCCCCGCTGTGGTTCACCCAACTTTCCCGGGATCTGGTTGAAATCTGTGAAGTCGTCGTCGAGTAAATGTTGCTAGGAAATAGTTACAGTGAGTCTCACCTTTTGAAAGCACTCCTACTAGAATAACTTATCGGGACATGGTGAATATATATATATATATATATATATATATATATATATATATATATATATATATATATATATATATATATATATATATATATATATATATATATATATATATATATATATATATATATATATACACACACACACACACACACACACACACACACACACACACACACACACACACACACACACACACACATATAGTGAGTGCTTAATTTATAGCGAGTGATTGCCGCCACGTTTCACTTAAACCTCTTTGTCGAAAACCAACAGTCAGACGGTATGATATATACGCTAGTTTTTCATTTTGCAGGAAGGTCGACGGTACGACTGCCAGTGTGACTGAGCCTTAAAAGACTCAGCCCAACCACCCTCTTGGGTCAGAATATCGTGCAAGGAATTTCATTTACCCAGGAAAGCTCAAGCATAATGAGTTACTTAGAGGGGATGAAAGATTTTGAGGGCGCAGGTGCAAATACAGCCTCAGCAGCGAGGAGAGGCGAGAAGGAGAAATGTGAGAAAATGAGGAAAGAGGAGAACGGAGAGAGGTAGACGAGGCAGCAGGGCAAGGGAGGCAGGGTTTGCAGGGATTATTCTTGTTTTTCATCTT